>NC_073746.1:113742176-114042414 GCF_029784135.1 Toxorhynchites rutilus septentrionalis
ACTCTCGTTGGTACGAAATTCGACATATTCGAAGTGTCAAACAACTATGTTGCTTACACTTCAACTTTTTGACATATACTGAAAGAGACGCGCAATGACAGTAGCTTCCCAACGAATGTCTGGAAATATGATTCACTGGAATAATAATCAAGTTACGCCATCTGTTGTAAAACCGAAGAAACTTACCGGTACACCTAATAACATTATATGAAAGATAAAAGATCTACGAGAGATGTTTTCCACTAATTGGCCGTTAAAACTTGTTTCAATAACTCAAAACTACTTAGAAAGTAAACTGTTTAAATCATTATAAATAGCGATAGCTTCTAGAAATTTCATTTCATCAGTATTTGACTCTCGTGCAGTTCGGACGCACTCTCAGCGGATAGATCGATAAGCGGTCGGAAAGTGAGCAGTTAAGTACGCGATTGATAGCATGGGGGGGGGTGAAGAGAAAGAAGAAAAGTCTCAATCCCAATGACTCATCAAATAGCCCCGATCAAAAGAGAGTCCATTCGTAGACAGCGTTGTTCAGTCAGATCGTGTTAGCAACCGTTTTGCGATCTTAGCTAACGCTGAAGATGACGGAGCTTCTGCTCGTACAATGACAGCATCGGCAATCAACGATGCAGATCCCGGCGAAGGAGCATCAGGAAGCCATCCTCCAGCGAAGCAACAAGGAAATACTGTATTGCAATTGCCTAAACTTTGATCGCTTTGCGCCTCTCCCTTAAGTCCGATTGACCTGAAATTTTGCATAGGGTGTTTTTCGAGGTGGTGAACATTTCGTATTGGGTAACTTTTTGAAATTTTAGGGTTGATTTTTCCCATTCACCCTAATACATTAGGTTGGGGAAAAGTAATCCATTATTTTTGGGTGAAATCCAAAATTATTTTTAATATGTTTCGGATTGTCAGATTTGGGTCAAATATACACAGTTTTGTTGAAAATTTTGTTACCATTCTAAAGGTAACTTCATAATGTCTCTATCATAGAGGTCTTGGTCCTTATTAGCGAAAAAACATAGCAATAGATTTTTACATTCTTCTCTTGATCCCAATTTCTTATCACTCTGTAAATTTTCCAATGCGAGAAAAAGGTGATAGTCGTTTGGTGCCAGGTCCGAACTATATGATGGATGCATAAAAACATCCCAATCAAGCTCTCGAAATTGTGTGGTCTTGCGTTGTCCTGATGGAACACTACACCTCTTCTGTTGGCCAATTCTGAACGTTTCTGGACAATCGCTAGCTTCAAACGGTCCATTTGTTGACAGTATACATCATAATTTTGTGTATTGCACTGATTTTATTTAAAATTATAAATAAAATTTTAAAAAAATTAAAAATATTTTGAAAACAAAATAAATTGCACGTATTTTACTGTTGCAGTATGGGCACCATAAATATAAATCACAATTTCAGCGACCTGGTTTGCATTTTCGCGTTTGTAAAATAAAAAGTGTAAAATATACCGAATTTTCTCTTTGTTGACCTCCATTGTGAACAACCTGTAACTCACAACTGAATGAAACAAACAAAAAACAACAAAGGAAATATTTTTAGTGTGAAATGCCACCTTCATAACGAGCCCAAACTTGAAATTGTATGATACATATTACGTGAGATATTGATCACTAAAGCCATCCAATGAGAAAATAATGGATAATTTTTTTCCCAACCTAATACAGCGCGGACTCGATTATATACAGTTTCTGATTCCATTTCACTGTATATAATAGAATCCTGTATATAATCGAGTAAAAAAAAAAAATTTTTTTTATTCGCTTTTTTTTTGTATTTTTCGTTTTTTGAATGAAAAAAAAAATATTTTTGATTCATCCCCTTAAAGTCAGAAAACACCTTTCTCATATGAAAAAAATTTAAAAAAATAATAAAATAATTTTATCCAGATTCTCTCAGGAGGTGATAGACGATTATATTTGATGAAAAAAATCCTTCTACGCATATGTTCGAATTTGAACAATGACATAGTTAAAGAACTTTTTTTTTCGTTTTGGACTCTGTTGCCTCAAACTGGCTCTACATTGAAATGTACGGTACTAAAGACGATTCTGTTGCTTTCATTTGAAAAATGAGGATTTAAAATTTAGTACAGGATATAGTAGTGGAACATCTAAATTAGTGGTTTTAAAAAACATTTTGGAAGTGAAAAACTTAAAAGTTAATAATTTTTAATGTGTTATTATTAATTTTATACTGAAAAAATATATTAAACTAGATTGTTTCTATCAATTTAATTGCAGTTTGATATATTTTTTCCAAACTGTATATAATCGAGTCTATATATAATCCAACCTGTTTATATAAACAGCCTTCCCATGCCCAGCCGACGATTTCCGTGAAAAGTGGTAGTTTTGTCCTTTATCGCAAAATATTAGACCCGTACCATTTTGATTTTATAGTGGTCCGAAAAATCTTTTTTTTCCATAAATGACTTTAAAAAAACTAACTAAGCCGATTCAGAAGACAACATATCAAATGAATGCCAATTATATAGTTTTTTTTTATGAAAATATCACAATTGTCGCTCTCGCTTTTCTGAAGGATTGAACAGTGTCGGAATAACACATAAAGGGGACCTCCACAAAGTTTAAATCAATTTTTTCTTGAGCAGCCACCGATAGTGTGAATCTCATCAATGATGGTTGCCTTCGAGACGTTCTAGTGATCAGTCTTCAACAAGCAGAACTGATGACACTCGGGTAAACGAGCGTTTACTTTCAATACTTTATTGAATTGTTTGCCCTTCGAAGGATCGACTTCATCAAGTTCGATGAAAAATCAAAGATGTTTGAGGTTATACCATGACAACTCACCCCCCAAACGTTACTCGTCACCAGCAAAGTTCTGGTCAAGTTCAACATGGCAGTTCTATAACTCTAGCTAGTTTTCGACTATTTTTTTGTCTCCCGGATCAATAATGATCTGAACGGAACGGACGGATTAACGGTCCTATGGCAGTATCAGGTGCTATAGATCCTTCTTCTTCTTCTTATATGGCACTAACGTTCCTAGAGGAACTCCGTCGTCTCAACTTAGTATTACTTGCGTCATTTTCATTAGTACTTAGTTGAGATTTCTATGCCAAATAACACGCCTTGAATGCATTCTGAGTGGCAAGCTCTAGAATACGCGTGACCACAGTGCAAGTCAGAGGAAATTTCTTTGAAGAAAAATTTCCCCGACCAGAACGGGAATCGAACCCGAACCCCCGGCATGTTAGGTTTGACGCTAACCACTCGGCCACGGGAGCACATGCTATAGATCCTACACTGGGTAATTCAGTTCAGACAGACAGACATAATAGTTGTTTTGAAATTGAGCAGGAACAGACGTCTAATTCGTAACGGAAAACATACACTAGAAGAAATCTTTCGTAACTGGAGCTACCAAATCTTTAGTAGTCGATACATTGGTAGAATGCACACATTATTAATACATTTTACCAAAATTTCGTAAAGCAAATGTCAGATGTTATATACATTCTTACGAGAGATTAGTACATTTTACTTGATAGCGTTAGTTAGAGTGTTGCCATATCTGAGAAACTGTGTAGAGCAAAGCTCGCAGTCGCCATTTCCCTCATGAAAGAAATGCAATTTGGATGTAAGCAGTTTGTTTTGAATAAAATATAATCATACATTTATATTTCTTCTCGGTCACGAAGCTATTTTCGCCGAAAGGAAATGAAGGGCCACACCGAATAAATACTAATTGTTGTGCTGAATAATCTATCTCGACGGCACCGGCAACAAAATACTAACGCAGATATCCATTACCAACATGCCAATCATCCAGCAGCAAAATGCTCCGAGCGTGGAAGTATACCCGTTTGCAAACTTGTGCCCATACAAAGTGCTTAAGTGCTCTTTTTTGTTGGAATTTTATTCGATGGAAATAAATGAACAAAATATAACCTCTATATCGTCATTATTGTATTGTATACACGAAATCCCGAAAGAAGGATCGAAGTTGGGGCGATATTTTGGTACATGTTTTGACACTTGTATTTACTAACTAGCTAACCCGGCAAACTTCGTCCCGCCCAATTACTTGATTAATTCTCGAGTAATGCAGAAATTTGTGTTTTATTTGTATGGCAGCCCCCCCTTTGAGTGGGGGAAGGACTGTCTAACCATCATAGAAACGTTTATTGCACCCTAAAACTTTCACATGCCAACTTTGGTTTCGTTTGATTGATTAATTTCCGAGTAATGCAAAAAATTGTGTTTCATTTGTATGGCAGCCCCCTCTAAGAGAGGGGGAAGGAGTATCTTATCACCATAGAAACATTTATTGCATCCTAAAACCTCCACATGCCAAATTTGGTTTCATTTGCTTGATTAATTCTCGAGTAATGCAGAAATTTGTGTTTCATTTGTATGGCAGCCCCCCCTTTGAGTGGGGGAAGGACTGTCTAACCATCATAGAAACATTTATTGCACCCTAAAACTTTCACATGCCAACTTTGGTTTCGTTTGCTTGGTTAATTTCCGAGTAATGCAGAAATTTGTGTTTCATTTGTATGGCAGCCCCCCCTTAGAGAGGGGGGAGGGGTCTCAAAATATCACGAAAACCTTCCCCGGCCCCAAAAACCCCTACATACCAATTTTCATGTCGATCGGTTCAGTAGTCTCCGAGTATATAAGAATCAGACAGACAGACAGACATCACTCCATTTTTATATATATAGATTTACTCGCGTAAAATATACGAATTATTAGTACGGTAGAAAATGACTCACGAATTGGTATTAATTACTAAAGAATTCGTAATATATACTAATTATTCCTCTCAGTGTAGAAACCCTATCATATCTGTGGAATATATATTCTCGATCGCTCTCACTCTCTTAGATCTTTGATAACACTACGACTCATGTTCTCACCGACCATGCGCAGATGCATTATTTTCTGTAGCCAAACATAACCTAGACCAATAACACTATAACATGACCCAGGGTAAGCGCGTATCCCATCTAGGTGGAAGATGCAATCGAAGGTTGTTTACACGCATTCGGATCACATGCACACACGTTGCCAGAAATAAGTTTTTTCCGTTGATATTTTTCATTATAACATGGTCCTGTGTTAAGAAACCTGAGTCTGGCACGTGTTTCAACATACATATGCTAGCGTGGGTGGCAGATAATCATCGTATGGGGCGCTGTGGTTGTTTATTTTCAACTGTCCGCTTTTGCTGACTTTGTACTTTCTCCCGCTTTCCTAGTTTTGATATATTTGATTATGTAAAATTTAGCTTGAAAGTAATTAATGTTGAAACGTTACCCAAGATAATTTGACATTTTTAGTCAATTGTAATGATTTGTACATTTTTGATTGCGTTTTGACGTACGACTACGTCTACATAAGGGGGTCAAAATCAGAAAACAGGTCACGTTTTTATTAAATAAAGTTAACGTTAATAACTATTTTTGATGGGAACGGATTTTAACGATTTGCATACCAATCGAATCGGAAATTTTCTAATATTTGTTTAATATCCCATAGCCTGTATATGGTTTAAATTGATGAAAATTGAATGCATTCCCATTTCCCCACACATTTGTTCTGTCCATTTGTGTACTTTCCCAAATAGAGTTGTCAATAACGGGCAACTTATGCAGCCGCTAATAGAACAACAAAGGGGGATAGCGTTGTGCTCCCGTGGCCGAGTGGTTAGCGTCATAACTAACATGCCGGGTGTTCGAGTTCGATTCCCGTTCTGGTCGGGGGAATTTTTCGTCAAAGAAATTTCCTCCAACTTGCACTGTGATCACGCGTATTCTAGAGCTTGCCACTCAGAATGCATTCAAGGCGTGTTATTTGGCATAGAAATCTCAACTAAGTACTAATAAAAATGACGCAAGTAATACTACGTTGAGACGGCGAAGTTCCTCTAGGAACGTTAGTGCCATTGAAGAAGAAGAAGAAGAAGAAGGGGGATAGCGAAAAGAGAATATTTGCGAGGTAAACTCCACCCTAGCATAGGAAGTAAGCTGCCGCTAGCGTATAAATATTGCATCTCCTCTGAGGAAATTTCTCAGAATCTTTCTGTGCCCGAAACAATAAAGGTGGTTTATCCTGCTCGTTTTGTGTTTTATGTTTCCCCTCGAATTGTGAACGCTAGCGAATATTTCCCTTGAAGTGCATCTGGCATGGCAATTAACACAGAAGAGTGCAAATGATTATAGGTCGCTTCTAGCCATCAATGTTTGGCTTTGAGTGTGTTGCTTGTTCACGTTGCGCGAAACTTAGGACTTGTTCATTTCCTGTACATGTGAATAGCACACCTTCGATACTTTTAGTTACCATTCGTATTTGCTCTCGAGCGCATCGGCTCTGTTCTGATGCAACAAGCTCCTAGCTTTGTTGACGGTTTTGACCAAGATTCGAGAAACGATTTTTCATAAACGGTCATATTCGCGATGTTTCATTTTTATCACTGCAACTGTGTGCATCTATTAGACGCGTATTCGATGCTTGTTGAATGACGATACACGGAAGATACATCTCGTTAAATACTCAGTGCATTGATATAAAGAAACAAATTGCGACAACCAATTATTGTATTGTTCTCGATAAGGCAAGATTGTTTCTCGAAATGATTCTACAAAACTGCGCAAGCCATTAAACCTTTTCAGGGTCCCCGGAAGTTCTTACTAAAGAGTTATTTATGAAATTTCTACGTATTCGCAAATAATAACCGAAATGATAAACCAACTAAATTTAAAAAAAAATTATAATGGGATGTATCTAAAACACGACCGCAGTTTTTGACGTAGAACTACGGAATTACATTATTCAATCCACTTGTTTATTACTTCGGATATTATTTTAGAATGCATCGAAATTTTTGTAATATCTTTTTAGCTATTTTATTTTTTATTACTTCAGTAGACTCGAAAGAGACGAGTAGAGTCGAAAGCTATCAGCACTTCTCGTTTATTTGGTTCAACTCGCATCAGACTTTCTGCTTCCCACTCAGATATCGATCACAAACTATGAACCCATTTGTTAATATATTACCCTTGAGATGTGATCGAACTCCACAACATGCAACAGTAAGGTTATGCAACGGTTAGGTTACTTTCATGAAATATACGTTTATCTAAATAAATGCAGTGTATATCTATATTCCGAAATTCTGGATACTCTTCCATATCCGCACTAGCACAAAAAATTCTCGTATGCTGCTTTTCTCTGTCGTAGCACACCTCGATATAGAAGGCTTCCTCTCCTTGTATCGAGCTGTGTGTGAAATCAGCATTAGGCATGAATGATATCCGCTCGTTGTGTTATGCTAGCTCACTCGCATCTGTGTTTTCGTTCCATGTTGCTTCGATGACCACTAAACGAGAAGTGCTGTGGCTTCAGGTTAGGTTAGGTTTTTGATTATAGAGATTTTAAACTTTTCAGTTCATTCGTCTCTAACCTTGAGAAGGCCCTCGGAAAAACTTTACTCTACTCCTGCACTACACCTCCACCCTCATTGCCTTGAGAAAGGCACTCGATCCCTCGTCGGCCAGCTCGTCCGGCAACGATGTTGTCCAGTCGGTGTCTACACAAAGAATGGTGTGGCTTCTTTCTTTCTTTCTTTCTTTGTTTTTACGAGGCTTTAAACTTTGCAGTTCATTCGCCTCTACTATGTGGCTTCAAATCGCGGATGGTTTATGTAAACCAAATATGTTGAAAACGGACAGAAACGAATGTATCAGTTGCTCGTTATTGACAGCTCTGTTCGGGAATGAACACAAATCGGTAGAACAAATGTATGGGAATATGAGAATGCTTCCAATTTTCATCAGTTTAAACTGTTTAGGCATTAGTACATTGTACCGTATAGTATATCAAACAAATCTTAGAGAATTTCCGATTCCATTGCACACTGGTTATTCTCTAGACAAAAACTGTCTTCGACAAAGTTGTTACATATGATAGAGCGCTCATTTCTATGTTGTCAAAAATAGGGTGACCAAAATTTTCGGGGAGGGGGTCTTCGTAGCCACTTGGTTACGCGTTCGCTTACCAAGCGATCGATCGTGAGTTCAAACTCAGGGCCCTCAATTGACCATCTTTGTGTTGTTATAGAATAACTACGTCCAGGCAACCATCATCAGCGATGGAAATCGATCCACGGTGGAACAAAGATCGATTCATCCATACAACTGCTCTGCTCTGCAAGAAACATCGGGCTGCTGTTCTATAAATAACCCAACAATGATCAATATCAACTGTCTCCGCTGTCCGGTCTGCTGAACAATGGAAGAACAGAAAGAATACCCTTACGCCTAAATGGCTACTACTGTGTAATTTACCATAATGTAATGGAACAGTAAACTTAACGCCCAAATGGCTACTACTAACTACTGTGTAATTCACAATTTATAGAAACATAAACATATGTACATGTACACGATTAAACCCGGCTCTGTTACAGCTAAAATGCTAATGAGCCTAATAAATAAATAAATGGGATAAAAAAAAAAAAAAAATTTCGGTGATAAAAAATCTAACTTTTTCATCTTTATAGATAGAGGTAAACATAGCTTGACAATGCTGTAATCCCAATTATTCGAGACATCTTTGTAGAACAAAGTTTTTTTTTCCATCTCTTGAAATTTTCCTAAGTTGCGTTAGGGTCATCTTAAAAAGAATGTTTTTTTGCTCTAACTTTTATATTTCAAATTCTACCTACAAACTGTCTTCGAAAGGCTTTTAGAACATACTAATACAAACATTTTGCGATGCAGAACTTGTCAATATCTCAACTTCACTCAAAGTTATTGATATTTCTTCCCAAAAAATGCTGTTTATTGGATTATCGAATACTTTTGCTTCCATGGAAAGACTGTGTGTAGCGTGCCTATAGGCCGCAAGCTACATGTTGCCTGATAGTTGCTTCACATGAAACGCTAATCGGGTGTACATGCTAACCTGCCAGAAAATCATAATCGACCATCAGAAATTTGCTATGCTTCGGATTTTATACATAGAAAATTGATTTGCCTTTTTTATTTGCATATTTTCAGATTTGATAAAAAAAATATACAGTATGTCGCACCTGTTTCCAAGTGCAAAGGGTGACCAGCTGTGTCCCCTAGGTTTCCATCCGCAGGTTCGTTGGCCGACACGGTGCAAAAGATGCTTCCGCGATTACAAGGAGCATGGCAACAAGCGCAATGGAGAGGAAATAACAGCTTCCACACCGGTCCTGATGGGCTCGTCCCAATCGCGGTTAGTGACTCTGAAATGCCACAGCTAATATTATCTCATACAACGTGCTTATTTTCGGTAGAAGTCGCGATGGTGGTAGTAGCACGAGTTTGGACAAACCGGTGCGAAGTTGGACATCTACTCAAAACCTGTTCGTTTCCAGTGGTAACAGCGGATCAGGTAGTGATAAACCACTAGGTTTGCCCCAAAGGCCAGCCTCGTGGGCTTCTACGCCCGACTTAGACAATATTCTACAGCATGTTAAGGCAGATTTTACCGTTAATTTGACGCTTCCTCGGCGGAGGCATACTACTACATTCGAAAATGTAAGCCGGAATATATGTTGGCCTAGCGATTATGATTGAATCTATTTTTCTTCCATTAGTTAGACGAACCCGAAACGACTGTTACAATCAAAAGACCACCTCTACCGCCGATTTTAAAGGTGGAACCCAAAAGCGACGATGGCAAGAAGGAACTGGAGAAGGCAGAGGACCAAGCAGTTGTCATAGAAAAGGGAGATTCACTCGCAGAACGAGTTCGTAAAATGAATCTTCTGAAACGACAAGGTAGCACGGAACGCGAACCTTCAGTAAATAGGAAAGAGTATGTTTAAAAACAGGTTCAAGCTCTACCATTTTTACTTCAATATTGCTTTTTTTTAAGGGATGATGAGGTTACTACTACAACTCCTACTACTGCTAAAATAATTACGAAACCAACAGCGGATACCGAGCCAGAGAAAGTAGAACGAAAACGCCGTAGCAGACCCATTCCAGAGACCCCGACAGAAGAGCCGTCCAGTAAACCTCAGTTATCGTTGAGTAAAACAACTATCACATCCACAAAACCCATCTCGAATACATCCGCGACGACAACTGGTAAGGAAAAAGATAATGCAAAACCTAGCAGCATTAAGGAGGCGACGAAAGACACTACCAAGGTGATAAGGCGTCGACGCATCGATACTGGTCCCTTTGAAGCCTCGTCCAAGCCTGTTGCATCTTCTGTTGCGTCGGTTGTTACTCTTCCGGTCACTAAGTCTACTTCGAAACCCATCCCGGAATCGTTCATAAACAACAACAACAACAACAACAACAACAACAACAACAACAACAACAACAACAACAGTAGTGATGACGTTAAGTTCTTGATATCAATTAAGAACAATAAGGCAAGCCTAGATGAAGATTTGCAATCTATCAGCACCGAGACAACCGAAACAACCATTGTTGACCACAGTGATAACCATGAACTACAAGAGGAAATCGAGAGTTTGAAACGCGAGCTAGAAACAGTTAAGGCGCGATGTGATCGTGCAGAACGAGAAAAAAGTGATATACTGCTACGTAGATTGGCCTCCATGGATACAGTTTCCAACAAAACCGCGGCATCCGAGGCTCTCAAGTTGCAGCAAAAGGTAAACGAGCAGAAACAGCTAATTGAAGACCTCCAGGATGAGAAGAAGTTTTTGTCAACGAAAGTGAAAGAGCTTGAGTCTGACGTTAAAGTTCGAGGCGTCAAGAATGTTGAAGAACAACTGAGACAGAAATTGGAACAAGCTGAAACACTCTGTGAAGAACTAATGGACGAGAACGAGGAGATCAAACGAGAACTGCGAAACATGGAATCTGAAATTGAAGAAATGCACGACAACTTCCGAGAGGATCAAGCGGATGAGTACGCTTCGTTGAAGAAAGAGCTCGACCAAACAACGAAAAACTGTCGGATACTATCGTTCAAGCTGAAAAAATCCGACAGGAAAATTGAACAGCTTGCAGCGGAAAAGGCAGCACTGGGAGTTAGCACTGATCTTGCAGCGAAAGTCAAACAGCTCGAAGATGAGCTAAAGGTTGCAAACGAAGTTGCCCGTCGCATGCAGACCGAACTAGATCAGCTGGAATCTACACCATCTACCCCGACGAAGAAAGCCCCATCACTAGGTAAAATTGGGAAGTCCACGTCGGCTGATAACAAGCTCTCACGTGCGTCACTCACTAGGGGCGGATCTCAGGAAGATCCCGTACAATTACTTAGAGATCTGCAGGATTCTATGGAGCGCGAGGCAGATATGCGCGAGCAGTTGAAGTACGCCGAAGAGGAAGCGGAGAACTTACGACGCAAGTCATCAAGGATAGAGGACGAAAACGAATCCCTTATGATGCAGCTGAAAAAGATGGCAACGAAGGCGAGAAGTACTGACGCTATAAATATAGAATTGTTCTCCTCAATAAAAACACTAAAATCAACTAATGAGATATTTTATTGCACACTAACAATCTAATGGGTCTAACAAATCTGCAGTGAAACGTGTACAAAAACACGTGCGGTTGCATGATTTTCCTAGCGCCATATGAAATGGCAGGTTTTTCACTTGAAAAAAATCGCGTTTAGTTTCTGCGCAAGTAGAATAGTAACGGATTTATTCTTCGTTGATACTCTCAGCAAAAAGTATTTTCAATCCAGGTAGAAAGCTTAGTCCAAGTCCTTCGAATCGTCGATTGTCCGCAGAAGGTCCCATGGAGAAAGACGAGGGAATATCCGATGAAGATGATCCCGCTGAATTGAGACTGCAGCTGGAGTTGAATGAGCAGGAGATGGCCGTTTTGAGACGTAAAATGGAAGAGCTGGAAATTGAGAACAAACGAAGTCGGGAGCACGCGAAGGAACTGCAAGAAAGTTTAACAGCAAAAACGAAGGAAATGGACAAGCAGAAGAAGCACCCACTGTTCCTAGGATCGAAGAGTGGAGGCACAAAAGATCCACTGGAAGAGAAGAAGATCAAGGTCCTGGAGGATGAAATAAGCGAGCTGAGGAAAAAATTAATCGAGAAGGACCGCGACTTTGAGCGTGTACAGGCCGAGATAAGCCTCACGAAAACCAAAGGGGGAAAGTCATTGGCTAAGGCGATGTTCGTGACCATGTGTATTATTTTATTTAAGCGAAATAATATTTTTGTGTTGTAGATCATTGGAAAGTACCTTGACCGAACAGCAAGCGCAAGATTTGAAGCGACAGCTGCAAGTGATCGAACATGAAGCAGTAGTCCTGCGACAAAAAACTCAAACTCTGGAACAGGAAAATGAAAAGTATTCTGTTGAGATCAAGCAGCTACAACAGCAGAAGAAAACAATCAACGAAGCGGAAGCTAAAAAATTGAATGCAACCATTCAGGATCTACAGAAGGAGAAGAGTGATTTAGAGGCTAAACTAAAACGAATCACACAGGAATCCTCCAAAGGACTGCCGTCCAGGACACCGAAGGCGCCAAACGACATGCATACCAAACTGCAGTTGAAGGTACTCAAATGTATTCATTTTGTGTACTAGCTGACTCGGCGAACGTCGTTCCGCCCAAAATTTATTTTTCGATATGAATACATTCGAACATTCACGTTTTCTTACTGAGCGAACGTTCGTGGGTTCAATCGCAGAACTCTTCATTGATGAATTTTCTGATTGTATCTAAACGCATCATTATAATATTTTATTTTCAAATCGCGTTATTCCACAATCCATTGCCATTTTCGCTTCAAACCAACAGAACACGAGGTTTATTTCCGCAAACGCCATATTCAATTGGACTAACAACGATGTTATTGTAAAACACATAGAAATTATTTTCTTCGAACTTTCCTTCAAAGTTTTTTAGAAAATTTCAAAACATTTCCGCACCATAACATCAATTTACGGGCAGATACGAATACAATAAAAATAAAGGCGGCTCGAATCGGACGAATCGGGTTTTGCGCTTAGCAACACATTTGGCGATCCATTTTCATGTATATACTAGCTGACCCGACGACTTCGTCCCGCCCAAAATAGATTTTTTGATTTGAATACTTTCAAACATCCACGTTTTCTTACTAAGTGAACGTAAGTGAGTCCAATCACTGAACTCTTCATTGATTGATTACCCTTTGACCCTTTAGAATTTCTATTTACTATAAATTGTCTAGTACTTCTACAAAAATTCATCCTTATAATATAAAATTATTTTCAGACACAATTCTCGTTCAAGATTCTTCAAGCATTTGGAAAAAACATGTTTCTCCGTTGCATGGAATACATGTTTGATACAGAGAATATTACTAAATAAAGACAGCTCAAACCGGGCCATTCTTTCCTCGGGTTTAGGGCACACCAACACATTTGGCCTACCATTTTTGTTTATATAAATAGAAGATATAGAAATGCATTATTCCGTCTGAAAATCCTTTTCACTTTCGAACAAAAATCAATTTCGTTAGCGCCAACATCAAATGGACTAACAACGCTTAGCTAATTGTAGAACATATGGAAATTCAATTTTCCGAATTTTCCGATTTTTCTCTCCGCTATATTGATCTACGAGAGGAAACGAAAAGAACGTAATACAGATGACTCAAATTGAACCTTTTCTTCCTCGGGGTTTGCGCTTACCAACACATTTGGCCTTCCATTTTTATTTATAGATATAAGATATGGAAATGCTTTATTTTGCCTGAAAATCTATTTCCACTTACGAACAAAGATCAATTTCGATAGCGCAAATATCGAATGGACTAATAACGCTTATTATGATGTAATTTTCGAACATGTGGGAATTCATTTTTCCGAATTTTCCGACCTTCCTTCAGGATTTTCCGAAAATTTTCCGATTTTTTTTCTCCACTATATTGATCTACGGGAAGAGACGAATACAACAAAATACAGGAGGCTTAAATCTGACCATCCCTTCTTCGGGTTTTCTGCTTACCAACAGATTTTGCCTTACATTTTTATTTATATAGATAGATAGATATAAGATATGGTAATGCGTTATTTCGCCTGAAAATCCATTTCCACTTACGAACAAAGATCAATTTCGATAGCGCAAACGTCGAATGGACTAACAACGCTTATTATGATGTAATTTTCGAACATGTGGGAATTCAATTTTCCGAATTTTCCGACCTTCCTTCAGAGTTTTCCGAAAATTTTCCGGTTTTACTCTCCACCATATTTTTATTTATATAAATATTTCAATGTTATTTATATAAATATTTCATGTAGCAATTTCACGCTAAATCAGCCGAAAATCAGCAAATTTATGACATATTCTTCTTCTTCAATGGCACTAACGTTCCTAGAGGAACTTCGCCGTCTCAACGTAGTATTACTTGCGTCATTTTTATTAGTACTTAGTTGAGATTTCTATGCCAAATAACACGGCTTGAATGCATTCTGAGTGGCAAGCTCTAGAATACGCGTGATCACAGTGCAAGTCGGAGGAAATTTCTTTGACGAAAAATTCCCCCGACCAGAACGGGAATCGAACCCGAACACCCGGCATGTTAGTTATGACGCTAACCACTCGGCCACGGGAGCACAAATTTATGACATATGACATATTTAAATAACGACTTATTTTTCGAAAGGATTTATTCAAAATCATTATTCTTACTTTCAAAAAATTGGAACTCAAACACCCGTATTCTGTATTCCGATCAATTCGAAATATTTCGAACGACTTATAAAATTCCATTCTGTATTCCATTCGAGTTGTCTTTGCATTTCGTTCGATCTGTTTCTCTTCATACATTAAATGGGCAAAACGTGGAAATGCAAAATTATAATTCGAACGAAATGGAAATCCGTCGGAATACAGAATAGGGCTGAAAAATCAGTTGTCTGAATTTTAATGTTGTCGGAAAATTAATGAACTATTTAGGAGAAAAAACATTTGGAATGCACTGTTGAAGAATCGGATTCAATTTTAAAACTTGCATGTCTTTTATATATTTTTATTGGAAAACACTTCCAATTTAACAAAGTTTGACATACAGTGGTACCGTAAGAAACTCACTAAAATCAATGATTTATGATATATAATATGAATTTGTGAAAGCTTATGAAATTTAGATACTTTGTGAAATCGTGACCATTTAAGAAAGATGCATTAATTATTTTTATTCCGGGACGAACATGCACAGGTGGATGGAAGTCTCTGAGTATAAACTTGAAAAAAATTCACCTATGGTGAGACTTCTCTTATGTCATGTAGTTTTAACTTATTGTCAGCAAGTTTTTTCTTTCAAACGAAAGCTATTGCTGTTATTTTTATCGTTGGCATTGGGGAAATGTCAATGCTTAAGAATTTTTTTTCTTTCCGGCTATCCATTTCCCGAAAAAACCAACATTTTTCAAAACCTACAAAGTACAAAAACGCTGTGAAAAAACAATGGCATTGAGCAGCGGCGTAGTGAGGGTAGACAACGCCCCCGGCAAACTATAAAAATGGCGCCCCAAACTATACCACTTTTTTCAATTTTTTAACTAGTTTTGAGATTGTTATATAAACTATTCATTTATACCAATGTTCACTTTGAGCAGTTTATTCGTATTTAGAAGGCTAGAAATATCATCACAAGATTCGCTTATTTTCTAGTCAAATCTTAGTCTTGCGAGCTTTAGATGAAGTAATAATATTTGAAAATTCCAGCCGGGTGACGTCTTTAGAGAACCCCCATTGAACTGACAGGAGCCAACATATCGGGTATCCCACTGACATTTTCCCTTTGTTTTCATATGAATTGGGTATCCCACTGACAGTTCTGCTTGAGATTTTGCGAACGATCCTAGCATCAATCATAGCACCCGGCTGGAAAATTCACATAATGTACTCATGGTATGTACTCTCACACTAGTTTCCATGATCAAGCATAACAGAAAAATACAATATGTTGCGAAATACGCAACAATTTTTCTTTATATCATCCAAATGGAATTATTCATATAATATATGGTACGAAAACATATGTGAGGGACGTGAAAAACTAGTCTTCGGTGGCTGGTTCGGCATCCCTGTGGCTCGCACTTGGTCGAGGAAAAGGCAATCAGAAGAGTAAGAAACCAGTTGTCATGTATTGTCTTAAGTATCGACGTCTGAGGAATACTTCCGTCCGAAATTTGATGCAGCCTGCTTCAATTGATTCATGCTCTTAGATGTTAGTCCGTCTCCCGTTATAAATAAAACATCTGGGTATTTTGGTTATTGTTCAAGGTATATTTGAAGATGTATTTTCCATTTTTTGAGTGCACGAATAATGATTATTACGCTGTTGACAGCTAGATGCGTAGATGCTGTCTGCAAATCGATACCTTTAAATACGCTTTAAATAATCCATTTTTACATGCAGATATATCGATAGTTGAAAAAACATGGTTTCGAGGAAAACGCGATTGAAAATTCGTACAGCAATACTATATCCTTTGAGGTGATTTCATACTTTTGGCTGTAACTTTACAACGGAATCAAATGTCGAAAAATCCTTTCAGGACAACATTTTTGAGGGCATAAGCTTCCCAAAAATGAAGAAAAAAACAAAAATTCTATTTTCCAGATCGGTGACCCCCCATAAATGGTTACGATTTCAAAAAGTATTGACTTTCATGACTTTCAAAAATTCTTATCTCCATTTTGTTGAGTTCACAACGACACCACTGTACGTCAAACTCTGTTAAAACGGAAGGGTTTTCCAATTAGGTTCAATTTTCGATTTTTAAAATTAAATAAAATTTGAGAGTAAGATTGTTCAACAGTGTATTCAAAATGTAATTTCTCCAAAATAGTTCTTTAGTTTTGCAACAACTTCGTCAAACATCATATTTTAATCAGACATCTGGCTTTGTCATTACGATGTGTTGAATGAAAGATCAATATTTTTGAATACGCCCTTTTAGAAAATCAGTCAAAATTTAAAACGATTATATGATAATGAAAATTGTGACTTTAGGTAGTTTCCATCATAAGTACCAAGTATCAAGAAAATCGGAGAGGGTTGGGTCAGCGGCCGGCTGATATGGGGTGCTCTATAGGAGTGCGTTATTTCACCTGAAAATCAATTTCCACGTTCGAACAAAGATAATTTTTTTAGCGCAAACGTGAAATGGACAAACAACGCTTAACATGATGTAATTGTGAAAGATATGGGAATTCAATTTTCCAAAGTTTTCCATTTTCCTTCAGAGTCTACCGAAAAATTACCCGATTTTTCTCTCCGTAACATTGATATATGGGCAGAGACGTATACAACAAAATATAGACGGTTCAATTCGGAGGATTTCTTCTTCGGGTTTTGCGTTCAGCGACACATTTGGCGATCCATTTTTGTTTATATAAATAGATATTTACTTAATGCGAAAAACTTTTTTTTTCAGAAAATGGTAGATGATTGCGAAAATGAAATCGGTGAGTTAAGAACAATCGTTGGACGATCGGGTGCGATGAGCATTTCCGTTCTAGAGGATGAAAAGAAACAGTTAGACGCTGAACTGACCGAATCAAAGAAGAAGGTGGCTAATCTAGTGGAAGAAATTAGTAATTATGATTGGCAATTTTTATTGACAAATTATTTATTTATTTTATTTGAATACAGGTAAATTGAAGGAGTCCAAAAAATCTGCAGAGCTCCAAACAATAAAATTAAATGATGCCCAACGTACAGTTCAGAAGTTGGAAGATGAAAACAAAAAGCAGAACGATCAGATCAAAGTGCTGGAAGAGAAAATAAACAAAATTAGCACTACAGTGAGTATATTTTATGAACATCGTAGCCTTGCCTTCTCCGAGAGCTATTTGACTCTTCGATATCAATGTAAGCGGTTGGCATCTATGAATCGCTTGATTGAGTCTTAGTTGTTATTGATAGCTCTGATAAGTCGGGTAATGGATCAGCCGGAGCTGTATCGGTACTAATCTCATTAGTATTTGGATTATCCGTTACAACTTCGCTGGTGGGTTCCGATTTAGCGACATCTCCCACAACATTGGGCTTATCGGACTTTTCCGGTTCTCCGCTACCAGGCTTCCTTTTCCCGGAGGATCGCCTCGACGAGCTCACACTCGAAGGAAATCTCCGTTGCGCTGCAAACGGGCTTCCTTTAACTTGTGACCAACCCGGGCCACTTACTTTCGAGGCAATCAGTGCAAATTCGACCACTTCGCCGTCCCCAACAGACTTAAATTGATGTTTCGGATTGGGTCTTACTATACAGTTTTTGGGTACGAACACTTCCTCGCCGTTATCATGTCTTTTTATGAATCCAAAACCCTCCTTAACATTGAACCATTTCACGGTGCCAGTCAGTCGTGCGGCGCTACTCTTCGTCCTTCTTTGTAAGGCACCTTTCTTTCCTTTTGTCGGCACATCAACAGAATCTTTGCTGACTCCCGATAATTCAACGTTAGAAGCCATTGTGTGAAGCGCTGAAAATAGTGCCCGTGAAGAAACTGATCAATTGTATATATTTGTTTCACAGATGAGATCCACCGAATCTAGCAAATCGTCATTGGAAGCACAATTGAACACGGAGAAAGAGAAACACTCGACCGCGGAGAAGTCTTTAGAGAAAGCACTTAAGGAAAAAACAAGAACAGAGAGTAAAATAGCTGAGCTTGAAAGAGAATTGTCACAGGAGAAGAAGAAAGGCGAGCTCACAAAGGAGAACTTAGAGAAGGAAATAGAAAGCTTGAAGAGACAGTCTACATCTACGGAGTCCCAAAAGCTCCAGGAGCTAAGCCAGAAAAACAGCGGTGAGTCAGTGTATGAACAAAAGCAATGAAATATTCCCTTCTACTCTGGACCGCAAATGACGTGAGACAAAAGCTAGTATTTAGGGGCTGTCCACATACACGTGGATAACTTTAGGGTGGTAGGGGGTATGAAAATGTCCATACTTGTCCACGAAGAGGGGGGAGGGGGTATATACTATGTCCACGTGTACACGAACAATATCAAATTTTCAATTTAAGACAAAAACAAAACAAAACAAAAATTTTCTTTCATAGTTGAGATTTGAGCATGATTCCATGGTTGGGAATGAATAAATCGTAAGTTGTCTGCCGTCATTTTTCCACATTTCTCAACATCGACTGAACGACTCTTCTCTCAATTCAATCTTAATAAAAGGAGGTTGAAAGAATAGACTAGGAACGAAAACAATGAAAGGAATGATAGCCACTAAAAATCATTTCGAGCTAAACAAAAAAGGTACAGGTTCCGTTATATTTCGCAGCAAATGACATCTAAATACATCAAATCGGTTTATGAAACATTTAAAAATAAAAATATTAAATAATCTATATAAAGTTGTATGGAAAACTGTCTCAAATGAATACGATGATCAAGAATAATCTTCGGGACATGACAAAGAACAAGCAGATTCTCTACATATACCTTAAACAACCGTTCATATGGCTCCGGTGAAACTTGGTTACGTAAATCGTTACGATTTCACAGAATTTGACCAAAAAACTTTTTACAGATTGCATCTAGGTTTGCGACACGTTTCAAAAACGCAATGGAAATGCCATTTTGAAGCAAATCGTGACAGGCGATTAAAATTAATCATTTACAACAGTGTTGATCGGCTGAAAACTTTGGGCAAGTGAAATTATTAGCTAACCACAAAACCGATCTTTACCTGAAGAAAGTCATACCATATGACTGGTGGGATTAGGAAGGAATTCTGGATTATGAGATTCTACCAAGCAACCAGTCAATATATTCTCGCAAGTACTGCTCCCAAGTGGACAACTTCAACCGATCCAGAACTGAAATCCATAATTAGTCAATGTGTCTTTTGACGTAGGACTACGTCTAACCGAAAGATATAGGGGGTGACATGGAAATCTAGGCACTGAACAAGTAGGAAAAAATGCAAGATTTGGAACGCTTATAACTCGAGCATTTCTCAATAGATCGCAAAGGTTTTTGCATCAATTGATAGGAAATATATCTACGCATCTATCATAACGAATGATATTTCATTTTTCTTGAGATGAATAATTGAATAAATGTGAAATATCAAGCATTGTCAAAATGCACTATGTGCCCATTTTTGATTGGTCCATTTTGTGCTCCTCAAATCGTACCGACCAAAACGGGCAACCAGAGCAGCAGCGAAATAGAATGAAGCACGATTGGAAAGGAAAAAGAAAAAAATGAACGAAACATTGGTGCGTAATTCTCGAGCGAGCCAGACGATCATTCTCATCCAAACCATACACCACATCGTTTCGCATCACATCACATCAACAAACTAAAGGCTGATTTAGACGATGCCAGTCAGCGCTCTAGTTGAAGTATCCAGTGAACAGAGAACAGACACTCTGTTCAAGTTCGAGGCCAATTACTTGTTCGATACTGGTACAAGTAACTTGAACAGAGTGTCTGTTCTCTGTTCACTGGATACTTCAACTAGAGCGCTGACTGGCATCGTCTAAATCAGCCTTAACACAAGCAGCCATGTCTGGACATGGCAAAGGAGGAAAAGTGAAGGGAAAGGCAAAATCCCGCTCGAACCGTGTTGGACTGCAGTTTCCCGTAGGTGTATTTGCCAATTGCTCCGCAAGGGTAGCTAGGCCGAGCGCGTTATTACCAGTGCACCAGTCCACCTAGCCGCCGTTATAGAGTTTCGGCTGCCGAAGTGATCGAGTTGGCTGGCAAAACTGCTCGCGCTTTGGTTCGGTGGACATCAAGACAACAACAGGCAGACGCAAACGCAATCGCAAAACGGCAGCAGGTAGCAGAAGAAAAAAGTTTGTTCTTTATACAAACTGCTTTGGTGACAAATCCAGAACAATGCGGCATCGAGGGCGTTCGAAATGGTTTTTTTTTTCAAAACCACGAGTACTAAGTTTTCTAAATTGGAACCATTCCATAAAACAAGGCGCTTTTCAGGGCCATTAAACCTTCCAAAAAAGAGTTTAGGAAATACAGTTCAATGCTTTCTAAAACATTATCCAAAATAATAATAAAACACAAATTGATTTTTTCATAATTTGTTTGCCAGGATCTGATGAGTATGTGAATTTGGCAGTTATTCTGAGCTTATTGATTGTTGGGGACTTTCCTGATTATTCAATTTCCACCAATTCTTAAATTGTTTCCAGATTGAAAATACAGTAATTTACTATTAGTTCGACATTTAGCTAATCGGACGGACATGTAATGCGACTTATTTAGTTGGACATTTTTGTAAACATAGAGATCCAAATTGTGATCCCACATTGAAAGTCGACACTGTACCACTATCATCGCAAATGTTCAATTACAGGTTAAAATCGCCTCCAATGCGACACTGAGTGGCACTTCGGCACGTCGCATTGAATGTAATTTACTGTACAACATGTCACAAAGCTGGATGGGAAGAAATTTTCCATCTGTGAAAGCTGTGGCGAGTGGCAAACGCAATAGCTAAACAGGAAGGTTTAACCGAACAAGATAGGAATATCGAGTGATAACAAAAACACAACACCAAAGGTTCTTTTCAGAACCATCAACATGTTCATAAAGAGTAAACAGTAAACTAATCCATTTTTCAGTTAGATAGGTAGGTATTCACGTAGGAGAAGAAAATAAAACAATATATTTAAAATATATATTTAACAAAAGCTGTCCCCTTTGTATAGTCCTACGTCACTCCGGTTATGTCCCCGACATTACCCACCCGTCTTTTTGTCTTCTCTACCACACCACGTCTTGGAGTCTGATAAGGAAGTGCTATTCCACCAGCTGAGCTACCCGACTATTGCACCTTCAGATTATTCTTCAGGTTCAGGTCCTTGCAAGATTCCCTCAAGGGCAAAAACTTCGACTCTATGGACAGCATAGGAAATACCATGAACAGTTTTCGATGTAAAAAACACATTCTGAGAGGATTGAATTTTTAAGTCACATGAAAGATGGCAAATGATTGTGCATTTATCTGGCTATAAAAACGACGTTTTCGTTTTCTCATAAATCGTCACGAACTTTCCGGACAACCCTATATGAACTATCCTGATTTCTTCCTGATTTTTTTTTTTCATTCGTCCTGATTTGTGAAATTATAGTTGACAACCCTGCTCACAAGTACAGTGGAACACCAATTATCCGTGAGCGGATGTTCCGCGGTGCGGATTATTCGTGACAGCGAGTTCCATAGAAAATCTATAGGCCTTCCTGGAACTTCTCAGTAAATGATAGGCTCATGCACTTTTGCTTTGGTCATGGGTTTCACAATATCTAACCACTGGTGTATACGATCTCGTATGGATAGTTTAATGATTATTGTATTGATAAAACATAGCTTTCATGCTGAAATGTCTTTTTTTCGTGTTTGGAAACCCTTTTTAGTCCTTTATTGTCTTATCCGCGTTTTTCGTTATTCGCGGTGAGCTAGCCAGACTATTCTGCGGATAATCGCGGTTCTACTGTGTTTCAAAATTGAACTCATATGAAACATGTGCTTTGTACTTTGTACTTACTAGTCATTTCTCTACCATACCAAACCAATGGGACACAGCAAAGCAAGTACAGCAGGGCACAGCTAGTAAAATATGAAATAAAATAAACTTAAATGAAGTTGAAATGGAATTTCGGCGCAATTAATTTATTTCCGTAATTGTTTTAATTGAAAAAGTAAAAATGTCCACGGTTGTTCACGGTGGGGGAGAGGAATTCTAAAATCATGCTTTTTTCTGTCCACGTGGTATGTGGACAGCCCTAAAACTATTGCTAAATAACGGATCCACAAAAGACGTTGTTCATCATTTTGAGTCACATTTTCATTTGCGACGATGGAACACAAGTTGTAATGCTGATGATTGCTTTTTTAGAGGCGAATGAACTGAAAAGTTTAAACCCTCTTAAAAACAAAAACCAACCAACCTGATGATTGCTCATTGATTCGACTGCAAAACGACTACATTTACTAATAATCAAAGCGAACTATCAACAGCGCAATATACTGTATGATTTTTATTTTACTAATTGCACCAGTTGAAAGTAATTATTATTTAATAATTAAATCGTTGAACACATCTATTTTTATTGATGAAAAATTTGACGTTCAATCGATTATCTCGCGGCGAAATATCAAAACGATTCACGAACTAGTGAACAAAGTTTGCGATTGATTCACGAACAATTAATTTTAATTCGAATTGAATTAAATCTGCATCACTAAGCATCACTCAATAACTATATCATTGATTGTACACAAAGTAATTGATTTCAGTTCAAAAATTGGTAGATTACTTTTCTTGTAGAATTTTTCCCCTTCGTTGACCAGTCTTACATTCGTCTTTGACAGGGTTTCCAGCAGACTAAAACACCTCGTCTTAGTAAATCTACTCCCCCACTTTACTGCACATGCGTTTTGATCTCTGCCGACGTATATGGGACTCCGTCCGATGAGCTCTTCTACTCGGTTATAGAGCATCTGATTGAACTGCTCAATAGACAATCTCGGAAGTACCTAGCAGCTGCATACGAATACTGGATACGACTGCTCAACGTTTAACTGCTTTTAGCTTTATCGGCCTCACCTTCCCAAGCTTTAGTTTTTCTTTCTAATTCTTTTCTTTTTTTCTTCTTTCGGTTCTTTGCCGCTCATTTATCTCTTCGTCGTTTTGATTATTTTCACCATTAGTCACTTCATCAGCACCATTTCTTATCACTACCCTGTTCTCCTTAGGAGTTTATCTTCCTTTTTGTGGTCAATGGGGTTAGGTAGACCATTGGTGTCGAATCCGCTTCTTTCGTTATACTCTGCACAGCCTTTTTCAACGCGTTCTTCGATTTTCAGCTCTTGTTTCCAGGATTACTATTCGCGTTCAGCTGCTGAAAACACCTACTTTATTCTGATTGTCAATTGCCTAATGACAGCGTGAACGTTACTGCGAGGCCTAATGTACTGGTGCAACTTCCGGCAGGCTCATAGTACTATAAATTTGCCTGTTCACGGCCAGTCCGGAGCTAAAGGAGAGCGGCTTTGACATTCCCTGCTCGCTGATTGTCAGCCACAGCAGCACCTTCTTGGGGAACTTGGTGTGTGAAATAGAATTCACTTCGGAGCTTACTTACTACGTAGGAGAAGTAAAATAAGAAGTGCCCTGCCAGTCGTTGCCATCCAGGGTGAGATAGGTCTCGTCACCACCGCCACGTCGCGATTCGCCGGGAAAATCGACTTGACGATCTTATTCAGCCGCTGCCGCTACATCATTGCCTACAGCTCCGAGACCAGTGGACGGAACTTCCGCTTCCTGACATGTACGTCTATGTTCGCCAGGTACTTTTTCACTGTTTGGCTGGTTGCACCGACCTCCCGACCAACCGCATGCAGCGATGTTGCCGCTTCTCCCTCGATCTTCCTCTTCAGCGTCCTTTGGAGCTTCTTGTCGCTCAGGGTCGTCGGCCTTCCAGAATCGGGCTTTCTTTCGATGCTCTGGTTGTTGTCCAATGGTGCAAAGATGTTGTAGATGCCGGAACTGCGATAGATGTATCCGGCGTCCACAAAGGGCCGCGGAGGGGTACCGTCCTTTGAACGGAATAGTTTCACTGTTTTCACCATAACGGGTAGTGTTCGACTGATAGGGCTGCCAAATTTTTGCTGCTGACTCATTGATTACTATTGGTTGGCGATTAAAATTTGCTGTTTCCACAACAAATTGGCGTTGGTGACATGGCTTAAATAAAACTGCATTTTTTCAAAAATCAAACCGATGTCAATGTTTTTTCATCAGTTGTACACAATTTGTAAAGATCAGATTCTCGTAATGTACGCGTATGTTGATTATTCATGCAATTTTGCGAAAAGGCTCGTACTGAAAAGTCTTCCCTCTGGCGCGTACGTCACTTCGCGAGATTACGGCAGTCCAGTGTAGTCATCTTGATGATCTCATTGTTATCTATGCGAGCAGGTAGGCCATACATGGATTATCACGGCCCTCAACCGCGCTCAGATCAACGCCAGTCAGAAATATTACATCTGAGCCTACACGATCAACGAGTTTTGAACGTAGATCTGCCAAGGTTGGAAACTCGCTTGCTGCAGCAAGATTAGAATTCATATCACAAATGAAATGTATGCACATTCTGGGAATGCATACTGGATCAAACAATTTTGTCCGTCCGTCAATTTTGTCAACACGGTAGCAAAAGAGAAACTGATGTATCCAACCAATCGCAATATTCATTATACGGCTTCTTTTTTATTTTTTCCCTTGGATATAATGATGCAATGACATGGATGCTGGTACATTATTTGCTCGATATGGTGGGCACAATTTGAGGAGTACGACTATTCCGCCCCGGGTGCAAATCAACACTTTCGCCCAGGGTGCGAAAGCACATTTTCACTATCTATTTTATATAGAACAAATAACCCCACCTCTCCACTCTTCAGTAGCTGTTCTGTTTCCCGGAGTCTGATAATCAGTCGATGCAGGCAATTTAATAAGTATTTCTACGTTTTCTCGTGCAGAGCACTCTATGCACTCTATCACATAAAATATATTTTAAACCGTTCACCAGCAACGAATTTTGTTTAATCATACGTCTAAGCTTGCTTCATGACGTTTTGAATATGGAGAAATTGTCAGACGTAAGGTATCCTCGAATAACATGTGAAAACAACCGAAAGAACACCACTAGTTTCGTTATCTTGAAAAGGGGTCTACCAAAATTATCCTTCCTAAAAAATAACCAATTAGGTTTTAGAAGAGGAAATATAAAGGCTTATTCTATTGACTAGGCTCGATTTGAAGTACTGCAGAATAATATGAATAGTGTACCGTTTAAAATCCGTACACACAAAATTAATTCTCAAAATTCGAGTTTTTATCTCATTATCACTAAATTTTCAGGGAGTAAAAAAGAAACAATTAAAGTTAGTTTTGGCATCATTCATTTAATTTAATTCGCTTTTATATCCGAATGCGCAAACTTGTTTGCATATTAGGTCATGCTTTCTTCATTTCTTCTACATTCACCACTGTAGGTCGTTTTAGAATGTGCCTTTTCATGATGGTCCAGTATTTTTCTATTGAGCGCAGTTTCGAAGGGTTTGGGACGTTCAGATCTTTCGCACGTAATCGACATCATTCGCCTTATACCACAATAGTACGTTTTTCGTGTAGTGGCATGATTCGCTTCCGATCAACAATCAGACGTTCTTCGAACCGTTTTATGATACCAAACACCGCGGAATTCGCGATTCACAATTTTTTTTCAATGGCACGAAGCGACAGATCCTTATTCTCGAAGTACTCGTGCAAAACTTTTTTGCGCACGCACTGTTCTTTCGTCGTCTTTTTGAAAACTGGCGCACCTTATGAAATCAACTCACCGAGTGTAAGCAATACTCATTAAACTATGTCTACGCAAAATTTCAATTATTCAAAAACAGATCAAAAGTTAGAGCTTTTTGAGTGTGTGCGAATTTTAAACGGTACGCAAATTATGTGATTTCCAGATCTATCATCCAGACTACAGAACGAATTGGATAAATATCAACAACTCGAATCCAGGCACCATAAACTTGATGCCGATTGTGAAGACCTGCAGACTCAGCTGGAATCTAGTAGAGACAAAATGAAGGATTTAGACATTCTGAGGAGCAAACTTTCGCAGGCGGAAAACATTGAAACGCGCCTAGTTAAGGAAAACTCCAACCTCAGCCGTAAGTTGGTCGAAATGCAGAGAACAGTCGCAGCGCTGGAATGCAACGTCGACAATCGCAGCACAAGTTTGGAGCTGGAGAAAAATCGCCTCAAAAGTGCACTGGAAGACAAACAGCGTGAGTACGATCAGTTGAACAATGAGAATGAAATGAACGCATATCAAGCAGCGCAGCTGAGAAAGGACGTAAGTGATTGGGCTATATGAGTGGAACGAGTTAAGTGTTAATAACCATGCATTTCCGTTCACAGAATGATGATCTCAAAAGTAAACTCGATGATTATGAGAGAATCAATAAAACTCAGCGAACGCTAAGTGAGCATAATTCTCAGTTGGAACAGGAACTCAAAAAATTGCATGTTCAGTAAGTATAAGTTTTCTCGATTTTATTTATTTATTTTGGCTTAATGTCTTAACAACATGGTCTGATTAATAATTTTTCTCCAATTTACTCGACTCATGGTTATCTCTCTTCAATTCTGCTGGCACCCCGTTCCACCCTTGTCCTGTACCACTTGATCTAACCACCTTGCTCGCTGCAACTTCGTCGTCTCGTATCAGCCGGATTCACGATGAACATCATTTTTGCAGGATAGTTGCCCGACATTCTTGCAGCATGTTCTGCTCAGTATATCCTTCCAGCTTTGATCACTTTCTGGACACTGAGATCATCGATGAGTTCATCCTTCGCCTCCATATGCGGTACTCCTGCACATGGTTCTTAACACACGTCGTTCAAAGACTTCCAGTACTTGCAGGTCCTCTTCGAATATTGTCCACGTTTCGTGTCCGTAGAGAACAACCGGTCTTATGAGCATCCTGTACAGGGAACATTTCGCACGATAGAAAATTTCAGCTACCATCTGAAACGTTCTGCCGACAATGTCTACGTCATCAACGAAGCAGACGAATTGACTGGATCTATTGAAAATCGTACCAAGCAAGTTAAATGTCGCTGGTCTCATAACACTCTCCATCACCATTGTCTTGGCGAAACCTCCTGCGGGGCTCAAATGAAACAGATAATCCACCCGATATTCGCACACAGCACTGTATTCTATCCTTAGCCTCAATCAATCTTGTCAGTTTCACAGGGAACCCGTTTTCGTCCATGTTTCTCCATAACTCTTTTCGTGTTATTGCCACATATACGACTTCATTTCAGGAGGATCTGCCGCAAGGTGAAGGTTTGGTTAGTAGTAGAATGACCTTCAATGAAGTCGGCCTCGTAACTTCCCACAAATCTGGTCGTAAGTGTCGATAGACGACAGAAGATGATTTGGAAAAGCGTTTTGTAGGCGGCATTCAGGACGGTGGTCTTTTCCATTTGTTTTGTTGTTCTTAAGCTGTTTCATTCATTCTTAACTGCACCTATCGTTGGGGGTGGTACTTCATTATTTACTGCACCAACGTAATCGAGCACATTTCTGCTCGTGACACGGAGTCTTTTCGGGATGCATTGAGTTTCCGGTAGAACTTTCGCGTCTCATGAGAACGGTGCAGTTGTTCGAGTTCTCCACACTCCTCTTTCTGGCGGCGTTTCTTTTCCCTGAAAAGTGGGGTTTGCAGTCTCCGTTTCTGTTTATATCGTTCTACGTTCTAACGGGTAACATTAGCTCCCGCGCAATGTCTTCTCGTGTAACACTTGCTGAGATTCATTATCGAACCACTCGTACTGTCGTCTTCGTTCCACTTGTCCTAAGATGTTCTCCGCTATGCTGTTTTAATCATTTTCTCGACTTAGATGTACTGATAATTTACTGTTTTATTGTAGGCTTGAAACGGCGGAAATGAACGTCAAATCGGAAGTAGCCACCACTCGTCTGCGTTACGAACAGCAAGTGACCAACCTGCACAATGAGCTCACCGGTTTGCAGCGTCAATGTGAACGATTCAAGCGCGATCGGGACACATTCAAGCAGCTGGTTGAGGCAGCTCAGAAACAAATCGGGGACATGAAAGCGAACCGACGCAGTCTGGCCTCGATAACGAGCAGCAGTGATGACGACGATAAGTCCAAGATAGTGGCATTGGAACAACAAATCGGTTGCCTGGAAGACGAACTTAGCGAAGCTCGATTGGAAGCCAGCAAGGTGCGAACCGAGCTGATATCGGAATTAAGTGCCTCCGAGATCAAAATCTCCGAAATGCAATCTAAGATTAACGAACTCGAGGAAGAGAGGATCATAAGTGGAGGTAAGAGTAAAGTTCCGGGAACGAAAACACGATTAGAACTTTCTTGGCAAAAAGAAAGAGAGGACATGCAGCGATTGGTTCAAGAAACCTCGACGCTTGCCCGAGATCTTCGACAAACACTTTTCGAGGTCGAGCGCGAACGCGACAAGGAAAAGCTGGAATCACGGCGCAAGATAGACCAGATTAAAAAGACAACTGAAGAGGAGATTGAGGAGGGTAGGAGAAAAGTGACTGAGCTACAGAGTGATCTGTTGGAACTCCGGGACGCACATGCAAAACTAAGAACAGCAAATGAGAAACTGAGGCGTGACCGCGAACGTTACGAGCGTGAACGGGAGAGTGCTACCCGACGTAGGATCGAATTGGAAGGCGATCGTAGGATAGGAGTATTACTACAAACCGTTGATGAGATACTCAAATTGGCTCCGGCAATCCAGAAGACAGCTCCAAAGCAGGAATCAGCCGTTACAACTACAAGCACAGGAAAGGTGAACACTCTATTTCCGTTTTAGAATTCCCGCATTTTTTCCGACTTTTTCCCGCATGACTTCACGAAATTTCCGACTCTCAAAAATGAAAATTAAAAAAAATATAATTAATTAGTCAAAAATCAATTTTTGAAACCCGAATTGCGAAAAGATTTTTACTTTATTGTTTCCAAGTTCCGTATGTGATAAAAAAAATGGACGGTGTGTTTCTTAGCAATAAATTTTGAGTTGAATATAGTGTTCATGAGATACGAACCCCACCTCTACTTTCTCAGAATTCAAAAAAGTTTCATTTATGAGAATAACTGATCAGAACCTCATTGATCTTATTGATTCTTGTCACTTTTTAAATGATCTTCATATATAATAGCATTGGACATTGAAACAACGTAAGATTCCTCGCAAATATTAGTGAGAATGATCAAATAAGAATCTTTCAGCTCTTCATGTAGCATCGTGAATTTAGGTTTTTCAGCCTGGAATAAACGATTCAATCTGTTGATCTGGGGCAAAACATACTTCCGATGCGAATCCTTTCAGACGATCCTTGTAAGGAATTTCGCCCTTATGAAACTGATTAATCATTGCATTGTAAATGCTTTTATGATCAGCAGCACCAAGCGATACTGCGGCGTAAAAGTCGCCATGTACCTCAATGTTGCTTTGTTCAAATGTAAGAAATTTAACAAATGGAAAAAATCTGTACCAATCTGCACTTTTTGACGAAAATCTGTACTCTGTACCGTACAGAATCTGTACCAAAAATAACGAAAAATATGTACATGCGGCAACACTGCTGAACAAAAAAAAAAGGTTCGATAATTGCAGAACGCTGAACTTTCAGTTCGTTTTTCTCGAAATAATAAGAATGTCACATAGTCCGGTCTGACTGAATACCGACCAATTTCGAAGCAAAACCAGAAGTTCTTCATCTTGGTATATCAAAAAGAGAAATTTGTTACATCTCGTGCGACATTTTGACGCACTAGAACCAGCCGGGTGCTATGATTGATGCTAGGATCGTCAGCAAAATTTCAAGCAGAACTGGCAGTGGGATACCCAATTCATGTGAAAACAAAGGAAAATGTCAGTGGAATACTCTATATGTTGGCTCCTGTCAGTTCAATAGGGGTTTTCTAAAGACGTCACCCGGGTGACTGAGACACATATAAGGCCATATGAATAAAAAAAAAGTATTTACTTATTCTACCCGTTTCAAGTAAAGTAAACTTTCCTAGTATTTACTTGAATCCGTATGAATAACATTTTACTTTACTAATTTCATTTTAATGCATGTTCGAATTTGAACATAGTTTGGGTCTCAAACTCGTTAGTGTAATACCTATCAGATTAAAAGACACGAAGCCAATTTTCAAATGTTGAATGAAATTGAATGAATGAAAATTTGGTTATTTAATTACTTAAACACTTATTTCTGACTTTTATTTAAACTTTTGTCTATACACTTCCAACATTGTTACTGGAACTTTTCATTTTAATATAAAGTACAATTAATACAATTTTCGTACAAGATTCTTTCACCACCTGCAGAAAAAATGGTTTTCATTTAAACAGAATGCTAATTTGGTGCAGAAAGGTTAATTTTCATTCATAGTTTAAATTTCAAAAACGTGTTCATTCCTCCTGAAAATCAATCGATTTTTAGACGCTCCCCTAAACTAGTAAACGAAGCTCAGTACCGTCAACGCGGATGGTTAACTTAGTTATCTTTAAGCGCATCAAACATCGAAACTAATAAACACTTGATAATTACGAAATAAATACTTGATAAATGCTGTTTTTTCATACGGAATCAGCTAAACGTTCATTCTCGAAAAGTAAATACTTAGTTGTTACTTTTATTCATACCAAACGTAGTAAAAATTCAATCTTACTGCTCGACTGCTCGATTGAAGTTAAGTAACGCAAAACTTTGTTTTTATTCACATGGCCATGTATGGAAAAATTCATTCGCTCATTTCTCCACACCTAATTATAAATCACTTGTATCTGCTTGGAATAATCATGGCGAAAAGAATGTAGCAAGCAATCGTGAGATTGCACGATGAATCAGTTTTCGCTCTCCGACCATCTTCATTTGGAACTAAGAGTGAACATAACAAAACAAAGAGTGGAAAACAACAATCGATTCATGAGTACTCCTTTGGAAGGATCACACGAAACAAAATAACGAGTGAGTCAAAATAGACTCAATCTGGGTGTATGTATGATTTTATTTTCCCTTCTACGCTCTTCCTTGTCAGCATTTGTGTGCATTTGTTATCGGCAATGCACATGAATCTACCATCCCGCTCACCAATAACTTGCGTGATTATGGTCTTTTGCGTTGACTTAGATCGTTTATAATACTAGAAACAACTATACTAATACTAGAAACAAAAAAACAAGAAGTGGGCTATATCTGTGATATAACCGCAAGGTAGACGTAGGACTACCGTTGACTCGGTAATCGTTTATTTGAAATTGCATCTGAATCAATTCTTAATGAATGAATGAAAGAATATTTCGAAAGATTGCTGAAAGTTTTTCTTATTAGCTTGTGGGTGGTTGAGTATAAGTATGGAATTGTAATTAACATAAAATTCAACTCTTTCGAACTTGTTGGTGGTCTCGAAACGAGCCGATGGAATTTAAGTGGTCTTGTAAAAGCAACTGAAGATGTTTGATACATGATTAATTTTTGTTTTCGTTAGAATTACACGAGATTTTTCATGATAACTCCATGCGCAGAATATAAACAGAGGGCGTCATTTCACGGTAAAAACGAAATAAAGTCTAAATAACCATAAAATTCATTTCGTTTTTATCGTGATGTGGCAATTTTTCATGATTGTTCCATGCGAAAGCAGAACAGAAACTGATGCGAGTAAAAGTACTCACGCTTTGCATGTGTCCGCTATGGTTTTCCAAACACTAATGCAAGCGAGCAAAGGAAATCACAGCTTGCATGTATTCACTATGACGGTTTCTCCAGGTGCCTAGATTTTGCGTCCGTGTTCGGGAATACATTGCGATAATCAATCATCATCAACGAGCTAGATTGTTATGATTTCAATAGCTTGCTTTCAAAGCAATTTTTAAGCTATTGAAACAATTTTTTGGACCAATAAGTGACAATCATATAACTCGCTGACATTTTCTCTTTCGAATGAAGTGATTATTATACCACTCCATTCAGCCGGTAAAGAGGTATTAACGTTCAAAACCTTGCAGTCCAGCGTCACTCTCGCTTTCGAAACTTCAAACTTACACCCGGGTACAGAAATGAAAGACGTAGTCCTACGTCAAAAAATTCATTGCAATAGTGCACAGGAAACAACTCGATTTCAACTATCTACCTATATTTTACTGCCGCGATCGAGGGTTCAATGATTGATATTTGAGTGAAAAACCATTTAAACGAATTTCGATGCGATTTTACCCATACCTGCATATGTCGCCTAGTTGCAAAACCGGCCAACTCCAAAAATGAAAATTTTACAGGAGAGACGATTTTCTGTTGCATCATGCTACCTGTCTTGCAGCACATCATGATTTTCAAACGCGTGTTTTCTAGGGAACTGATCGACATTGGTGCTATTTCCCACTACCAATAGGTGCAAAAATGTATCCAAGGTTTAAAAACCCGAAAAAACGAATTTCTCAAAATTGTGGTGTTGGCCGGTTTTGCAACTAGGCAACACATATGGTCTATAGTAAAATTTTGAAGCGATGAAAAAAAAACATAGAGCGAAAAAATATCGATTTCATGAAGCAATTCCAGACTTTTTTTCCGCTTTTCCCGAATTGATGGCTACCCTGGAATTGTGTTTTCATCAGTCAATTCCGTTTTCCGCAGACCATCACAGCTAATGCACCCATTCCAACGCCTCCAATGCGGCACAAAAGCCCCTCGCCTGGTCCTGGAGGCAGCACACCTCAGCAGCCACAGTCGGTTGGCGCAGTGTTGGGAAAACTCGCGGAGGCGTCTGAGGAACTGAGACGGTATCAGCGTTTGTGTGACGAAGAAAAAGACAGAGAGCGTATGCGACGAGGCGGTTTAAGGCGGTAATGCATAACAAACTGTTTCCCGCAAGCAGTCATGAGAAACACATCTCCATTTATAATTTTAGAGCTGCTTCCCAAGAAAATGAGTCCGTTGAAGGAGCAAACAGGCAAGTTATGAGGGTAAATCGACCAGGAGCAAGTTTATACAAGAAGAGCCTGTCGTTGGATCAGTCACTTCAGATTGATCAACAAGGAGTAAGAGCTACCGGTGTATGTAATGAACATCTGAATTAAGCCTCTTATAATTTCAGCTCATTTGGAAGGAAGGAGACGACAGTATGTCTTCTTTGCAGTCTCTGGACTCGGAATACGGAGCAATGATACACCGTGAATCCAGTTTAGATTCCCGACTGTCGGGTGGATCAACGCAGAGCGATATGCCCCGAATGCGCAAGAAAAAACGTGGTCTTATGGGAAAATTGCGTAGCCTAAGTCTGTCCAGAAACAAAGGCAGTGAAAGTGATTTTTCGGTGATTATCGCTAATCCGTGGCAAAATGGAAAACTTTAATGCTCTTTTTTTATATTTCGTTGTAGATTCAAGGGTCCGATTCAGACTTAAGCATTGCAGGTGATATTCGTTCTAGTAAAACCAACCTGAAAGGCAAACTATCGGGAATGTTCAAACGAGCGGGATCGTCATCACGAACCAATAGTAGTGAGGCTTTAGACCGTGAACTCCAGCGACCAGTCGCAATTCAGACTCTAGGAAACGGACCAACAACACAAATCCCACCAACTCGGCCGGTTTCTGCCAGCACACCGCATTTAGCAAGAGTACGAATTATCTTTTAAATAATTAAACTATAATAATGCCATTTACATTTATAGACCGGGAAACCTCCAACTCCAACGATGGCACCCGTTCAACGGAGAAGAGTGATAGTAGCTAGTCAAACTCTACCAGCACCAACCAATCCGGGGCCACTTCCGAAGTGATTCGGATTGACAGTGATTTAGAAACAATGAACTAGAGTCTAGACACATATTTTTCAAATAGCTCGGATACTTATGTTAATTCTAGCTGTTATTTAAGATTGTTGAAATGCAAAGTATAAAATAAACAATAACGAACCTTTCAAACGTTATTCGGATGATGCTTCGGAATTCAAATACCCCGTTGAACAATCGAACTTGTAAAGCTACTGTGAACGCCCCATCAAGTTTTTATCAAGAAGGTTATGAACAATTTTTAAAATTTGATTAATCCGCGATGACAAGTGTATAGTGTCGACGTCTGGTGGCGACTTCTATGTTCGAAACCAAATTTGGGTCACAAACTCGATAGTCTAATCTCTATTCCAAGGCACCTAGAAGTAAAGGTCAAGACGGGTCTATGGTACTAGGGGAGGCCGTTTCGTCACTAAGTTGGTTAGGGGAGCGGTATATGACAGTACGGAAGAAAGCAGAAGGGGAATTATTTCCCTGAAGCGTGAAAGAGACATACTGATCACAAGCGAGCTTGTGCACAAGCGTATTGTGTTTTGTTTACAAACAAAACACAGTAGACTTCCAAGATGGCTGAAGAGTAGTTTTAGCAAGTTGACCCATCTTAGGATATACTATCTTCATTGATCGATTCTCTTCACCTACATTTCCTTTCATTAATAACTCAGCAGTAACAGCATATCCTGATGCGGTTGACGATAAGGAGTATGAAAGGGAACCTCGTTCATCTAACTACATGTCAAAACTGGAGCAAAATCTTTATGAAAGGCCGTGGTTATCGAAAGAGAAAGTCAACGAAGAGAATCGATCAAAGAAGATAGACCCTATTGACATGTTGATCAAGTATTGACGAATTTACGTTAGATTTGCATCCAGATGGCACATCGAGTAAAATGATGATGTTTTGGTATGAAATCGGTTGATTTTTTTTCTGAAAAATCAGAATTTTTCTACAAATTTCCCGGATTCAAGCATTTTTTCTACACTGAAAAGGTTAGAAAATCATCATTTCACATTGTTTCATTCATAACATATAACGAATGATTCAGTACAAGTGTCTTTACATTTTTTACATTTATATTTACATTTTTTCAATAGGCAAACGATGGGTGGCATTCGTTGCACTTCATATACTGCTGATCCTTTCCGTATCGGCCGGAAGGAATCCCCTGAATAATCAATGACATCAACAAACTTAATATGATATCGATTGCATAGTCATTATCCACAATTTGAGCATCTGAAAAATGTCTGGAAGTTAGTATTCATGACCTATATTCACTATCAAACATAAAAAATTTGAAGTTTATCTATGACATTGGTCAAAACGGGTGTTGAAACCATTGTAAATAGACAAAAATATAATTTTCCTACCATTTACTGATGGCATTTAAGGCGGCTCGAACACCGGAGCAATTAGCAACTAGCAACTATCAACAAGCAATAAGCAATATTATCGCCAATGGATTTTTCCATTTGATTGTTGGTGATCTCGCACACCGACGCAATACGATATCGTTATCGCCTTTACAGAGCAACACATATCGCTAGCAACATGACGTGTCGGTTGAAGAGCAACTTATCGCTCATAATTTGACAAGTTTCGTACATTAAGTAGATTGTTTGCATAATGTCAGGCGTTATTATTGCTCTGGTATGCGAAGAACAACAAAATATGTTGCCTGTTGCATATTGCGTATTGCAGCTTGCTAGTTGCTTGTTGCTCCGGTGTGTGAGCCGCCTAATGGTTAAAATGATTTTATATATCTATCTATCTATCTATATATATATATATATATATATATATATATATATATATATATATATATATATATATATATATATATATATATATATATATATATATAAATGGATTTCTGTCTGTCTGATTCTTATGGACTCGGAAACTACTGAACCGATCAACATGAAAATTTGTATGTAGGGGTTTTTGGGGCCGGCGAAGGTTTTCGTGATAGTTTGAAACCACTCCCCCCCTCTCTAAGGGGGGCTGCCATACAAATTAAACACAAATTTCTACATTACTCGGGAATTAATCAAGCAAATGAAACCAAATTAGGCATATTGAGGTTTTAGGATGCAATAAATGTTTCTATGGTGGTTAGACTCTCCACCCCCCTCTTTAAGGGGGGGGTGCTGTCATACAAATGAAACACAAATTTCTGCATTACCCGAGAATTGTTCAAGCAAATGAAACCAAATTAGGCATATTGAGGTTTTATGGTGCAATAAATGATTCTATGATGGTTAGACTCTCCACCCCCCTCTCTAAGGGGGGCTGCCATACAAATGAAACACAAATTTCTACATTACTCTGGAATTAATCAAGCAAATGAAACCAAATTAGGCATATTGAGGTTATGGGATGCAATAAATGTTTCTATGGTGGTTAGACTCTCCACCCCCTCTCTAAGGGGGGCTCCCATACAAATTAAACATAAATTTCTACATTACTCGGGATTTAATCAAGCAAATGAAACCAAATTAGGCATATTCAGGTTTTGGGGTGCAATGAATGTTTCTATGGTGGTTATACTCTCCACCTCCCTCTCTAAGGGGGGGTTGTCATTCAAATGAAACACAAATTCCTGCGTTACTCGAGAATTAATCAAGCAAATCAAACCAAACTTTACATGTGAAGGTTTCGGAATTGTCCGATTTAGGGCTGTCTTTATTCTATCATATTTTCTGTAAAAAACATTTATTCCATGTAACGGAGGAACATGTTATTTGCAAGTGGTTGAAAAATCTTGAACTAGAATTGTGTCTGAAAATAATCTGATATTATAATGATGAGTTTTGTTAAAAATACTAGGAACTTTATAGTAAAATGTAAATTCAACGAAATCGAATAGAAGATCAATCAATGAACAGTTCTGCGATTGGACCCATGAACTTACTCATAGTAAGAAAACGTGAATGTTTAAGGTATTGATAACAACAAACAAATTTTGGGCGGGACGAAGTTTGCCGGGTCAGCTAGTAAATTAATAAAAATAATCACGACAAAATCTCACCTTCAAGTGCGTAGAATAAACAAACATAATCACTTTTGTAGTTGTAATCTCAAATGTAGGCGTCGTATGAGCTGATGCAGCTCTGCGTAAATTCGTCAATTGACGAATCTATGTTAGATTTACAACCAGATGGCTCAGCGAGTAAAAAGATGTTTTGCTTTTTGGGTTGAAATTCATTAAATATTAAGGAAAAATTAATTATTTTTTTTCATAAAATTTCCCGGTTTCAAGTATTATTATACTTATGACAGACATACAACTGTACTAGCGTTGTACTTCGAAAAATGTATGTCTGTCACCATGTACAGCGCTAAAACCATGCAAGCAACTCGGTACAATTGTTGTACCTGTACCGACCTATTTTACCGCTGTACACGGCTACAGTTGTACTGTGCGAAGCGCCATAGACGGTTTGTGGTGGGTAGCATAAACAAATCGAATCAAAACACTTGGCAAATATTTTTTTCACTGACTTTCTCTTGAGTCTTAACTCGGATTGGAAACATATTTGTTGTGTTTGATAGTTTAGACGCTAAATAAAAACCTTTTTCATTGAAATGTGTGGTGAAAATTGGAAAAATTCTGATTGTCAGTTTGACATACGGTACAACGTACAACCAAAGTATGTCTGTCATGGTACGATAGTACCTGTACAACGCTATACTCTTGTACCAGGGACAGACATACAGCTGTACTTGCGTTGTAAGAGTACAGCGTTGTACAGGTACTATCGTACCATGACAGACATACTTTGGTTGTACATTGTACCGTATGTCAAACTGACAATCAGAATTTTTCCAATTTTCACCACATATTTCAATGAAAAAGGTTTTTATTTAGCGTCTTAACTATCAAACACCACAAGCAAATTTCCACTCTGAGTTATTAACTGAAGAAAAAGTCAGTGAAAAGAATGTTTGCCAAGTGTTTTGATACGATTTGTTCATGCTACCCACCACTAACCTTCTATGGCGCTGCACACAGTACAACTGTAGCCATGTACAGCGGTAAAATAGGTCGGTACAGGTACAGCGATTGTACCGAGTTGCTTGCATGGTTCTAGCGCTGTACATGGTGACAGATATACAATTTCCGAAGTACAACGCTAGTACAGTTGTATGTCTGTCATAAGTATTACAGCGCAAGTACAGCTGTGTGTCTGTCCCTGGTATTAGAAAATCATCATTTTACACTGTTTCATTCATAACATATGAAGAATGGCTTGGTATAAGTTTTATAATTTACATTTGGGTGACATATGTTGCACTTCAAATATGCTAGTAATTGACCTTTATATAGAGCTTGTAAATCGTGTCAATTGACAATTGAGTACAATCCTATATTGGCTCGGCCAAAGAAGCCAATACAATGATACTGGGCTATGCCGGGGAATTCACATATCAACAGTGGGAAAAACCATAATATCCATAAACAAACTGTGACTTTGACAGTTGAATGAGGCGTTCCTAATAAAACAATGAAGCGTTACAAATAAAACAAGTACTAATATTATTAGTCCGATGTATGATTATTAGAGCCCCCGCAGACTGCAGACTGATTTGTCGGCCGATAGTTTGGTCGGCATCTTAATCAGTACGGAGAGGTATGCATGTGCGCACATTACGCCGATTCAGTTGGGTCGGTTTTTGCACCAGAAGGCCGACCCGACCAAACTGTTGGTTGACAGAAAGTCTGTAGTATGCCGGGGCTCTTATGCAATGCAAAATATTAGAACTTGTAGCTTCTAAACTTGTGGTTTGTAACTTGTAACTAATGTTATTAAGTGGATTATGCAACAGGGCCCTGATGAGCCTTCAGTTCTTCTTGAAAAGCGCTAGTGTTCCCAAACGAACATTTTTCGTCTCAACATCAACGTTGTTGAGATACTTTCTGTTGATATTTTTTGTATTTACTTTCTAGGTAGTCATAAAGCTGTAATCGATTGGTTAGAAGAATCACTTTGCATTTTGTTTCAGTCGTCCTCACAAATTTAGTACTGCTCAAACTCACTTACTTACCACCCTGTGCTTTAATGACATTTGCCTCACAGTTGTCAAAAACAAACAACCAGTGAAAAAATGAATTATTTTAGCATCTTCGTCGCGAATAGAATATTTCTCTTTTAATAACAGTCGAGTCATCGAATAGTTCAACGGGTGGAATATATCCGAACGGCGTATTCGCTTACGCGAAGCGCACAGTGGAAGGGCGGGGAATCAATATGAGTTCTGCAAGTGTGAATCCCCGGAAAGTTCGTTCCGGGCTGAGTGTTTATTTTTTACTCATTTGCACACTGGTTCTGCTGGGCCGTAACTGTTGCAATGGTGAATCGACTGATATAGAATTAGATGCAAAGGCTAATAAGATCCATCAGATAGACAGCCTGAATTTGCTGCTGTATACGTTCCTGCTAACGTTGACCGTCCTTACGATTTGGCTGTTCAAGCATCGGCGCGTTTCCTGGCTGCACGAGACAGGATTAGCCGTGATCTATGGTGAGTCGGATAACAGTCTTTTTGTGTGTGTGGAATTCCCGGCTTGCGACTTTTCCGTGCATTTTTTGCGTCAGTCAGAACTGCTTGGCGATATGAAATGTGTGCAATCACGTATTTTGTCATCTATACGTAATACACATGGGAACGGATGGCGATAATCAATACGTCTTATCATTAGACACCATATGTTAAAATGCTGTAGGCGGAACTAATCGTGAGCCGTGTGGCAATGTTCATGCTCTGAATGTTTATTCTAATGTTGTAGTCAAAACATGATAAGTTACTGGGTCATATAGCAATTACCTGGTAGAACGCATGAGGCAATTTGAATAATGCGCAGTTCTGTTATGATTCGATGTTTACAGTTTGTGCAATACGAAGTGGAACGAAAAGCTACTTAACTCTTGTTCAATTATTTCTATTATTTCTCTTGCTTCTATCTTTGCATCTTTGGGCCATCGAGAAATTACAAAATTAATGTTTTGTTGTATGACATTTACATATTTGTCCCATCGAGCGATAACATAACAACGATATTTGGAACACAAAATCCACATTTTCCACATTTTCAATAAATACAAATATTTGCTGAAAAGAAAAGTAACTTGATTACAGTGTTGCGGATACAATTTCCACTTGAAGAACATTCGACGCGACAAATGTACACCGGATTCTTTTTTACGCGATTTTTTTTGGCGCACGCATCAATCGCTTAAAAAAAGAATTCTATTATAACTATTATTTTATTTATAACTATCTTAAATTAGAGTGTAACGCACTTCTGACTATGAAAATATGTTTTCTAATAATGAACCTTCGAGTGTTCAGAAAATTGTTGAGAAATATTGGGTCAAAGTAATGTATATTGGTTTTTTGCAAGAATTATGTTTAGAAATCAATTTCTCAATAAATTCCACATAATTTGACAACATTCAAGTGTCTTGAATGATTATTTAAGTAACGAAAATAGTGTCGATCAACCTAGAAAGGCAATGGAAATGATTATATTTGAAGATTTTTCTTAATTCTTGCGTCAATGATGTCTTCTGTCGTGATACTGGTTCCTGGAGGGATATCACTACTTTCGTCGCTTTCATGTGCCGCCCTCATCAACTATCTCTCGTTTAGAACTGAGGAATTCCTTGATTCCTCTGTTCTCAATTCTTTCTAGTGAACTTGGAACATGTGAGATGCTCTTTAGTAGCGGCTTCACAGTATGCGGATAAATGTCACATTTCTTGAAATCCGAAATCAAGTTGCACTTTTGATTGTCTTTAAAGCTTTTAATTAATGGTTTCAGCAATCCCGAAAACTACGGATTCCGAAAAGTTGTCGCTAAGTAAACACTTTTCTTCTTATACGTGCGATAAATTTGCCTCCAATTCCTCTTCATAGGTCCGAAAAAAGCCTAGGGACGGTCTAATGAGCGTTGACTTTGGAGAATCGCTACTAATTATGAGTGTATTGGTGTATTTTTGCATGTTCATTGCAGTTTAGTTATATATGTTAAATTTTATACAATACTACCTGACCCGGCAAACTTCTTCCCGCCCAAAATTTGTTTTTTGTTATCAATACCTTCAAACATTCACGTTTTCTTACTATGAGTAAGCTCATGGGTCCAATCGCAGAACTGTTCATTGATTGATCTTCTATACGACCCCGTTGAATTTACCTTTTACTATAAAGTTCCTAGTATTTCTAACAAAACTCAATATTATAATATAAGATTATTTTCAGACATAATTCTCGTTCAAAATTTTTCAACCACTTGCAAATAACATGTTTCTCCGTTACATGGAATAAATGTTTTATACAGAAAATATGATAGAATAAAGACAGCCCTAAATCGGAAAATTCCTTCCTCGAGTTCTGCTCTTATCAACACATCCGGCGATCCTTTTTTTTGGTATAGATAGAAGAAGATATAGGAGTGCGTTTCATCACATTAAAATCCATTTCCAGTTTCGAACAAAGATCAATTTCGCTAGCACAAACATCAAATGGACTAACAACACTTGTCACTATGTAATTGCAGAACATATGGGAATTTAATTTTCCGAATTTTCCCTTTTTCCTTCAGAGTTTTCCAAAAAATTTCAATTGTGATGTCTGGTTGGAATATTTTTGATTGAAATATGTGTAATATTTTTATGGGACCCCGTCTCCATTCCAGAGGAGGGAGGAGTGTCTAACCACCATAGAAATATTTATTGCATACTAAAACCTCCACATGCCAAATTTGGTTTCGTTTGCTTGATTAATTTTCGAGTAATTCAGAAATTTGTGTTTCATTTGTACGGCAGCCCCCCTTAGAGAGGGGGGTGGAGAGTCTAACCATCATAGAAACATTTATTGCACCCTAAAACCTCCACATGCCAAATTTGGTTTCATTTGCTTGAATTATTATCGAGTAATGCAGAAATTTGTGTTTCATTTGTATGGCAGAAACACCCCCCCTCTCCTTAGAGAGGGGGGTGGAGAGTCTAACTACCATAGAAACATTGATTGCATACTACAACCTCAATATGCCTAATTTGGTTTCATTTGTTTGATTAATTCCCGAGTAATGTAGAAATTTGTGTTTAATTTGTATGGCAGCCCCCCTTAGAGAGGGGGAAAGGGTCTCAAACTGTCACGAAAACCTTCCCCGTCCCCAAATACCCCTACATACCTATTTTCATGTTGATTGGTTCAGTATTTTCCGAGTCCATAAGAATCAGACAGACAGACAGACAGACAGAAAACCATTTTTTTATATATGGGTTGGGGAAAAATAAATGTCGTATATTGTCAATATATGGCTTAAATATGGCACTTAAACATATCTTGTGTACTTATCGCATCGGATCATACTATACGGCTATTTAAAGACGACAACCTGTGCTACAAGTGTCGTTTTGACAGTATTGTGATTGTCCTTTTCAGTCTCGAGTTATATCGCGTCAAAGCTGGAGTCCACCAAGCAAGAAATTTGCCATATTTTACGATTTTACTACCTGCGAAGTAAAACTGCAACGAAGGCGGCCGAATAAAATCGTGTAGTTTATGGACCCGTTACTGTAATGATTCGCACAGCACAGCGTTGGTTCGATCGATTCCGTTTTGGTGTAGTGGCTGTCGAACATACACCCCGTACTGGTAGGCCAATCGTCGTGGAAACCGATAAAATCGTTGAAATCATCCAAGTAGACCGGCATGATGTGAGCACTCGCTCGATTGGCCAGGAACTGGGTATAGACCATAAAACCGTTTGGAACCATTTGCAGAAGATTGGATTCCAAAAAAAGCTGAATTTATGGGTGCCACACGAGTTGACGCAAAAAAAAATCTTTTAGACCGAATCAACGCCTGCGATGCACTGCTGAAACGGAACGAACTCGACCCATTTTTGAAGAAGATGGCGACTGGTCATGAAAAGTGGATCACGTACGACAATCTAAAGCGAAAAAAGTCGTGGTCGAAGCGCGGTGAGCCGGCCCAAACCATCGCCAAGCCCGGATTGACGGCCAGGAAGGTTTTGCTGGGTGTTTGGTAGGATTGGAAGGGAATCATCCGCTATGAGCTGCTCAACTATGGCCAGACTCTCAACTCGGTCATCATCACAAAAATTCACATTCCAGTAAAACAATGCTACTATTCATATCAGCAAGGAAACTAAACAATGGATTAAGGACTTAACACTAAACATTTTTGGACTGGTCGGCTCACTCTCCAGATTTGAATCCTGTTGAAAATCTTAGGGGGATCCTTGTACGCAGAATCTACACTGAGGGAAAACGGTACACCACGATTGAAGAGCTGAAGGTCGCATTTTCGGAAACAAGGAGAAATATCGAGAAATTCGTTCAGCAGCATTTGGTAAATAGTATTCTAACACGAGGTTATTAGCCGAAATGATAAGGTTGCCAATTATTGACATGTAAATAAGCCGATCGTTTTAAATTTTTCACTGATAATCCATATGAATTTTGAAATGGTCTTATAGAAACTGAACAGCAGAAATTATCATATTCAAGCACAATAAACAAACATACAACTCTTTTGGTCGAAATTGACGTTAAATATTTTTTTGTTCTAAGCATTCAACAATGTATGAATGTATCTTGTTGAAAATCTAACGTCAGTGCTGTTTGGGTAATTCCTATAGACCAAAAGCCACTTTTTTGTGCTGTACATGAGCACTCTCGATAAGTATGAGCCCATCAGAGCGAGAACTCTACTATCGTTCAATACAACGCACCAATAAGTTCTGCTGATTATCAAAAGTGAGACCTTTTGCAGTACACTAAATCAGGATGAATTCATTCGTACGAGCCAAATTAAGCTAGGCCATTAAACGCCTTCAACCCTTCCACTACGGCAATGTGTTTATGCTGCCGAAAGTGACGGTGCGCATCGTTATACGATAAACAAAGTGGAATGTTCGTAACTTATGTGTCCATAGCTGTGTTAGATATATCGAGCAGTCTTCAGAATGCAACCCGGTCCTGATGTGTAACAAGTTTTCGTAGGGGAGATGGGGAACTCATGCTTTCCAAAACTTAAACGCAGTTTCTTACAGTTCAATATACGGGTTTTCGAAATAACTGGCCAAATGTTTTATAAAAATGTGTTTTTTCATATTTTTTACTGAAATTAAAACAAGCCGTAAAGTAGAACATTTTTATCGATGCGGGTATAATGGACATGTAGTGGGGGAATAGAGTTGCCAACTATAGTTTTCAAAATTAAGAAAAAATAAAAATACAAAATCAGGAGAAATCAGGATAGCTTATATTCGGTTGTCCGGGAAGTTAATGTCGATTTTTGGGAGAACAAAAGCATATTTTTTCAATCAAAGAATTGTAATTCCATTTTTTTATCCACAGTTTTGTTTAACAATCTTTCGTCATCTTTCACGCAGCTCAAATATTCTATCATACTAAAGCTTGTTTGCTTCCGCATCGAAAACTGTTGCGAGCCATACTTGTTGGATGACAGGTTGCTTGGTAGTAGCTCATAACACAGAATGCATTCCAAATCCACCAGAAACAGAGTATGACTTTCTTGGAGGAAAGATTTGGGCTTCATTTGTCTCGCGCTGCTATCTTCTGAAATCCAAATCGCATTTGCTCGCAAAGAACAAATGGCTTCCGTTTTTCTCGATATCAAAGGGCATTTGATTCAGTTTCCATGGAAATTCTCTCAGAGAAACTTCATAATCGTGGACTTTCACCAATTCTGAATAATTTCCTGTACAATTTACTGTCAGAAAAGCACATGTTTTTCAATCATGGCAGCTTGAAATCTTCTCGATACAGTTTTATGGGCCTACCACAAGGCTCCTGCCTAAGCCCCCTCTTGTACAGTTTTTACGTCAATGATATAGATGATTGTCTAACTAGAGACTGCACGCTGATACAACTTGCAGACGATGGAGTTATTTCCATCACGGGTACTAATCCCGTCGTTCTGCAAAAGTCGTTGCAAGATACCCTGAACAATCTGTTCACGTGGGCTCTCAAGCTGGGTATCGAATTCTCTACGGAGAAAACCGAAATGGTCGTTTTTTCTAGGAAGCACGAACCCGCCCAATTCCAGCTTCACCTATCCGGCAAAACGATCAAGCACTCGATGTTTTTCAAGTTTGTCGTTGGCGCTTACTCTTCGGTTCACAGAATTATCCTACAGATTACTCATCCGTTGCAAGATCATGAATCCATTGGTGATTGATAACTTCGAAAATCTACTCCAACTGATTCCTCAGTCAAGTTTTATGTCTGTATACCATGAGTACCTTACCCACGACGTGCACCCTTCACCAGGCATCTCCAACCAAGTTTGCTTCCCATACTTTTGCAATTCCTCTGTCATTTTTGATCTGTCCATGCGACAAAAAATCCATGGAATCCCAGATCATCTACGCTCAGATTCTATTCCGCCGATATTTTCGGCAGAATATGGGGGCATAGTTAGATCTGATAAAATGTTCTTTACTGACGGTTCATTCATAAACGGGTCCACTGGCTTTGGCATCTTCAATGAAAATTCCAGTGCCTCTTTCAAACTCAAAGATCCTTGTTCCGTGTATGTTGCTGAACTGGGTGCGATATACTACGCACTGGGGATCATTGAAACATTGCCCATCGACCACTATTTTATTTTTTCAGACAGTCTCAGCTCATTAGAGGCAATCCGCTCAATGAAGGTTTATAAACGCTCATCTTATTTCCTAACAAGAATAAGACAACTATTGAGTGTTTTGGTCGAAAAATTATTCAAGATTACCATAGCATGGGTTCCCTCTCATTGTTCGATTCCGGGGAACGAGAAAGCGGACTCGCTAGCTAAGGTGGGCGCTTTAGAAGGCACTCTTTTTGAAAGGCAAATTGCTTATAATGAATTTTTCCACATTCCTCGTCAGTACACGCTCGTAAGTTGGCAACGCATGTAGAGTGGAGATGAGTTCGGTCGTTGGTTACACACGATTATCCCTAAGGTCTCGACGAGGGCATGGTTCAAGGGATTGAATGTAGGTCGTGATTTCATTCGCGTGATATCTCGGCTTATGTCCAATCACTACAACCTAAACGCGCATCTCTATCGCATTGGGCTCGCAGCAAACAATCTTTGTGATTGTGGCGATGGCTACCACGACATCGAGCATGTTGTCTGGTCGTGTATCCGGTTTCATGCTGCTCGCTCTCAGCTCTCTAGAGCACTAAGAGCACAAGGCAGACAATCGGATATCCCCGTCCGGGATATCTTAGGTAGCCGTGATCCTGATCTTCTGCTTCATCTATACCTGTTCCTCAGAAACGCCGATGTCAACGTTTAATGATGTTTCCTTCGTTGTGTCCCCGTTTCATATCCCTCCTATCCGATCGATAAACTTTTACTTAGTCGCGGCAATACATACACACACTCTTTACAGACACACGGGCCAAAGGTTGTGCAGTCCACTGATGATTCAACAAGAGCCAAAGGTTGTACCGCTCATGACAACTCTACACGAACTGATGATTGCGCCGGCTAGTGACCATTCTATCCTGGATTCCTCGAGTCGAGAAAGACGCATCACGCTAGATATGAGGTACAGACTAGGGGGGCGTTGCTGATTAATGGTCAGCTGCATCCCAATAGGAAGTATCCCGTGTCGGGCACACGTACAGAGCATTGGAGACAGCAACATCCCAATTACGAAAACACTTGTAATACTAACCTCGAGCCAACCGCGAGTAATCGGTTACATATTACTAACATAGATAATAAGAAAAATTGTATTGAACTCCCGGCCCCGTGAGGCTAACGCCATATGAGCCTTTATAAAAATATATATTTTGGGAAAAAAAAAATATTTGGCTTACGCCAAATTTTTTTACCGCTCAATATTGTTGTAAACAGGATTGCTTGATAGAAGCTCATAATCCAGAATTTCTACCCAATCCCACCAGTCACAAGGTACGTCCAGTGTTGTAAACGGTCGACATTTCTCTCAACCATCACATACTGCTCTTGCGCGAGAGTCACAGCCCAATATATATTGCGAATGTGACCAAGAAAGCATTGCTTGGTTCCAACAGTCACCTCTGAAATAAACGCACAGCGCAAACACGACAATCAATTGAACGTTGATATATTTTCTCGTTCTGTCGAACGTACCCAGAAGAGCGGTGAAAATATGCTATTTCCATTCTTCCATTCGTGCTCATAACCATCCTTTAATTCCGGCTACTTTGACTGTAGTTTTAATGTCATTTGACATTAAAACTGCAGTGGTATGCGTTCTTCTTCTCTCTTTATTCTGCATTCAAGCGTAGCTGCACACATGCATCCACCTTCTAACTCACACATTCATACACGATGGATGATATTTAGACGGATTGTTTAGATCAAAGCAACCGACAAACTATTCCCTATCAAGTGCGAATGTGTTGAATGAACGTTTCAAGCGGGGAGCGTTCCCCGTGAACACTGTTGTTTAATTACGGGACGATGAACAGCTAATGAATAAGACGGAAAAAACCGAAATGTCATATGACATTTTTAGGTCGACGGTACTTTGACTGTTCATGTTATGATGTTCATTAATGACACAGCACATACGTCTCCATAATTAGTGATACGATGGTAACCATTAACAAGACTGGGTACGTCTTTCTTCGCGTAAAGATCGGCTTTGGGGTTAGCTTATTACTTCGCTTATCCAAAGTTTTCAGCCGATCAACACTGTTGTCAATGATTCATTTTCATCACCCGTCACAATTTGCTTCAAAACGACATTTTCATTGAGTTTTTGAAGCGTGTCGCAAACCGAGATACAAGTTATTAAAGGTTTCATCAAGGTTCACCAGATCCACATGATTCGCGGTTGTTATAGGTATTCTTAGAGAATCTATTTATTTATTTGTCGTGTCCCGAACATTATTCTTGATCAGCGTATTTGGTATTCATCTGAGGCAGCTTCCCGAACAACTTTATATAGATTATTCAATAATCTTATTTCTAAATGTTTCATATATCGATTTGATGTATTTAGATGTTATTTACTGTGAAATATAACGGAACCTGTATCTTTTTTATTTAGCTCTACATAATTTTTAGTGATTAACATTCCTTTCATTGCTTCCGTTCCTAATCTTCTTTTAATCCTCGTTTTATGAAGATTGAATTGACGAAAAAGTTGTTCAACCGATGTTGAGGAATGTGAAAGAATTGATAAGCATGCTATAAACTCTCCCAGAAGTGGAAAAACCAGTATGTCCCCGGATCTTTTGATCGTTAATATTTTTTTTCCAAAAACCTGGAGCACTACAGTCAATTACAGAAAAATATATATATTCAGAATTTATCTATATTCAGAATTTATCTGAATTCATAGTTCATGTTTTGGACTGAATATTTACTCACCAAAAACGAAAAGCCGAGCAGAATTGAACATTGTTTTCAAATTTTTATGTTATTTGGTTCGATTATATAAACCTCATTATATTGACTTTGAAAACAAAATGTTTCTCTTGGGTACTTTTACACTTTGAAGCGTATTTCTTCATCAATAATCAATTCCTTACATTTGTCGAATATTTTAGTTTCATGAATTATCTAGCAATGTCTTGAGAATCTTAGAACGGTTTGAGTGTTGTGAATATAATTCTGGATTTTCTTTCTGGAAAAGCTTATTCAGTCGATTTACAACTGAAAATATGTATGATAAAAAAGTTAGGCACGTATTTGTACCAGAAAAATGATGGTAGGGATTTTAGTATGTTTATTATGAATATTTTTTTCTTATAAAATGAAAAGTACAAAAATCAGGGAAAATCAGGATCATTTAAAAAAAAATGGGTGGGTTATATCCATGATATAACCGCAAGGTTGACGTGGGACTACTCTAGCTTAGCAATCATTCGTTTGTATTGATTAAATTCTTGATCGAATGAAACCGTTTCCAAATTCAATTGAATTCAATATACTTGCTTTGTGAGTAGAAAGATTGAACAAATGCCATGTAAAGTCAATTCATGCATTGTGATAGATTGTTCTTCGTTTCAACTAAATTTAATGACATTGCCAATTATTTTAATGACGTTGCCATTTATTTTTTTCAAAAATCGGGGAGAATCGAAATTTAAATCAGAAAAAATCAGGATAGCTCATATTGGGTTATCCGGAATGTTTGTGTCAATTTTTAAAGAACAAAAGCACAATTTTTATAGGCAGACATACACTTATTTTATTTTATATGCATAGGTTTGCTCCACGATCTCTCGTCATCTTTCATACAGTTTAAAAATTCTTTCCTACCATATAATGTTTACCTTCTCGTCGAAAACTGTCCAAGGTATTATTTTATACTGTCCATAGAATCGATGTTTGTCCTGGATCGCTACCTTCAATTTGTTCAGTTGCTAGCAGTACTTATGGGAATTTATCGACTGGTTACTTGGTAGAAAGTTATTGTACAGATTTTTTTTCAATCGCACCAGACACAGAGCATGACTTTCTTTGGCTGAAGATTGACTTTTGGGTTAGTCTCAGGTTGTTTATTTCGCGTATATCTTTTTCGCCGATCAAAATTGTTGTAAATTATCCATTTTCATCAACCGTCACTCTTCAAAACGGCATTTTCGTTGCGAGTCGCAGATTGAAATGCAATCCATTGAAGGTATTTCATTCAAATTGTGTGGAACCTACATATCGTAAAGATTTACGAGGCCAAGCTTCACCAGATGCTCATCAACGGTGGATTAGTGGCGGCATGAACTGCATTTTGGAGTGAAAGAAAAAAAGAGCTCGTAAAATTATCCTCAATGACGACATTGAGCTTCATTTTCTGTCATAGTGATGCAAAAATCATAATGGATTTCCTGGTGGAATAAAACGTGTTTTAAACATTCAAAAAACACCAAGTAATTCTTTTCTTCCAAAATATAAAAAATATAATTGAAACTGTATTCGAGCGTTTCAATCTGATAGAGAATCTTTGTTTCACGTCAACTTCAAAATTTAATAAATGTCAACACTGTACTTTCAAAAACGTGAATCGCTTCGGAATAAATAATTAACGAAAGAAAGACCAATCATTATATTCTATTCCGAGCTATTTTATGTTGGCTATTCTGACAGTTCTCATTTCCAACCAGGGAAACTTTGAAAGGAATCCCGGTATATTCATTACGGATAGTTTTTATTGTGATAAAGTAAAAAACTCAAAAATCAGGATCATTTCAGAAAAATCAGGCAAAATTGAATGGTTGTCAGGATATCAGGATACGAGCCAAAAAGTTTACGTTTGGTATGATGCGTAGGACAAAATATATGTACGGAAGAATTATGAAACGATTATTTTATTTTACATTTCACTCTGAAGTTTACAACTCTCAAGTGTACGTACTTCTCGAACCGCGAATTTGCTTGAAACTGGAAAGTTCATTCGCTTCTAGTGTCTGCACGATTTTCCCAGGGGTCTAAGTTTAGAAGATTGTGTTAGGTCATACATATTCCAGTCTGCACAAAGGCAAGCGAGGACAAAAGTAGAGCCGATTTCCCCAGAAACCTTGGATTTGAAGGCTGTGTCAGGGAAACACATTTCAATCGGAACAAAAATACCCCAGCATTGTATTGATTCGAAATGCCGATTTCCCACGCTCTATGGATTTGAAGTCTGTGTTAGGGAAATACATTTCAGTCGGAACAAAAATACTTCCGACTTGTATGAATTTGAAATGTCGATTGGTTTAGAAATCTCTGTTAGGGAACACATTCCGATGGAAACAAAAGCTCCCCCTACTTTCATGTGTTTGCAATGCCGATTTTTCCATCGCTGCTTGGTTTTGAAGTCTGTGTTAGGGAACATTTTTCGGTGGGAACAAAAATCCCCCTACTTTCGTGTATTTGCGATGCTGATTTCCACAAGGTTGCTTGGTTTTGATGGCTGTGTTAGGGAAACCGTAAATCGGGCCAATCAAAACAAGGCAGTTAGGGCGTTTAGATAACGTCTAATATTTTACAGTTATTCAATTGTTTATCTAATGAAAAATAACATTTTGTTAGTTGTGATAGATGCGTAGAAATATTCCCCATCAATTGATGCAAACATCTTTCCGATCCAGTGAGAAATGTTCGAGTTATAAGCATTCGAAATCTTTCATTTTTTCCTGCATGTTCTGTGTTTAGGTTTTCATTTTATCCCCCATATATTCCGGTTAGACGTAGTCCCACGTCAAAATCAGGGTAAATTAATAACAAGGAACGTGACAAAAAGTGTGGAAAATCCTGAAATATCAGGAAGGTTGGCATCTCTGGATGTGACTGTCCATTTCAACCCCACCAGTGCAATTATTTCAATAATTTAAATTTACCACTTACGAATGAATTCACTTTTCCGTACATACCTAATATCGCTTCCCTGTCAACTCACAAACCGAAATAAAACCATCAGCGAATTCAATTTTGCAATTAAATCACTCAAAATGCTTAATATCGAACTTGCTACGAAATGTTGATTTGCACGATAATATATCCTATGCAAAATATTAGCTCATTTGGACTGCAATGGCACCCTACTGTACACCATGTTCGAACATCATGTGAAACATTAGGGTTAAACATCGTATGTCCAAACATACTACGAATACAAACATGTCACATTTTCGAAAAATAGGTACGAAAAAAACATGTTTGTATTCAAACACAAAACAGCGAACATCAGCGTGGACATGTTTATCACGGACGTAGTGTTTTTTGTGAAACATGGAAGACTGGTCAGCGTCGTTTTTGCGCCCAGTTTTACGCTGAAGTTTGCGCCGTGCTTGCGCTGTATTTCTATACTGCGCGCTTGAATCTGGATTGCTTTCTCTGTTGAGATATTTTTCTTCATACAAGCGTATACGGCGCGCTGTTGTTTTTATGCTTTGCTTAGAGCGAGCGAAGACAAAGCGGGCGTTATAATTTGACGTGTGTGTGTGTCGTGTTTATGAATTTTGTGCACTTCGCACCAACAGAGAATACGGGTTTGATTTGAACGCGCGCTGATGAAAATTAAACTCATGCGCAGCGCTGCGTTTGTTTTCTGAAGACTGATATCGAGGAATAGAGCGCCAAGACGATGGCCGCCGACGAAAAATTAAATAAAAAATAATAAAAAACATCATTACTTTTCTTAATTCAATGTATTTTATTAATATAATTGACATGTTGGATCTCTTAAAAGTTGAATGTAAAGTGAAAAGATAATATATTTTTGCAGGGAAATGAAGAGGAAAGAAAATCAATATTAATATTTTTCAACTGCTGTCTAGTTGGTGAAAAATAATCTCTATCAGATTATCAGACCCGAAGACAATTTTAAATTGCTGAAATTTGATTGAAAATTGTTACTCGAAGTCGTTTAAATACTTAGAAGACATAGTCCTGACCTAACTTAACTATCTTTCTATAAATCTCATTGCATTTCCGCCAAAACTTTATCCATTATATAAAATTATTATCAGAGACATTTTTTCTGCAAGATTTTTCCCCACTTGCAGAAAATGTGTTACTCTGTAACACAGAACTCATATAAGGGTCTATTTTCATTTATAATTTTTGTTTTAAAAGAGTACTTATTTCACCTGAAAATTCATTACCATTTTCTCTTCACAGAAATGAAACATAGTCTATATCGAATTATATGGCAAGGTGGCACTATTTGCACAAACCAATTGGAATTGAGCCGAACGGATTACAGAATGCGATGTTGCGATCCGTTTGGATAATTCTGACTCGATCTGATTTCAGAACATAGGAGAATAGGTGATCAGTAGACGGATCTAGAATTTAAGAGGTAATAACGCTACCGATTTTCTCAGAGCGTTTTTTGTCGAATAACCAACGTAAAAATGTACGTGAGAGGTAATTCTCGCTTTTGGCATTCAATCTCGAACATCCAGCAACATATGGGACCGAATACGTGTAATGTGGTAATGGAGTTCATTAAAGACTTCATTTTTTGTTTGAATATACGTGCTGTAATGTCATGACAATGCATGCGTTTTGGCCTATCAATAGCAAAGGCTGTGTCGGTTTTGCTCATGATAGCGTCTCGCTAGTGAATGTATTATTCTTCACGCCGCTTCTGATGATTCTGTCGAATGAACCGCAGTCGTTCACTCTCACTTTCACGTTCACCTTTGCATATATGTCGACCATCAATTCTTGGCATAGCTTATGATATCGTGGAATGACGTTGTCCTGATCACGTCGAATCATCATACGATACATATAAAAATCCACACATTGTTTGTTTCGTATCCTTTAACCATATGTTCATAAATATTAATACAAAATGAGAAATCATGTTCATAATGAATGAATGAAGCTTGTCACAACGTTAAGACGGCAAACGTTAGGAACGTTAGTACCATCGAAGAAGAAGGTAGAAAGCAGAAGGTATGAACGAGATGTGTCGATGATGAACTCCATATTATTGTTTCATCTTCGAATCACAATTTCTTGCGTCGCTGTGCAGTCGCCAGCAACGTTTTTAACAACATTCGCATTGGATATACACGTGCTTTTCAGCTGGAGTTTCATCAGGATTGATGATTATAGCGTGATTTTCATTTTTCAATCCGAGCATGTGTGATTTGAAGAATTTCAATAATTCATTGCGCACATCCTAAAAGCTCGCCGGCGATGCACCTGGCTTCAGACGAATTGAGGTTGCTTGTGCGTGCATTTTGTCGACGAAGTGAACGTAGCGCCATCTGTCATTTAACAACGTAAATTAATTGGTAATATTTGAAAAACGAACGACAGTTTAGTTATTTGGATACTGATTATACAAAAGTATTGCATTTATTTTTTGTATTTTATGGGCCAAATTTTAGAAAAAAAAAATATTCTGAAAAAAGTACGAAAATTTTCAAAAATGGATAATTCAATTTGATTCAATGAAATTCTAGATAAAATATCAATATTTAAAAATATATTTAAAAATGCTATCGTTTTTCTCACTATAAAGACAACTTGCGCAGTTTTGCGCTACAGCGGACAGTGTTCTTTTGAAAGATTATGTTTTATCTTAATTTTGTATGTAGTCACTACCTTTGACAAACTTTGAAAAGTCATGAAAAAAACAGATTTCATGCTATTGTGCCCAAATTTGGGATTTGAGCATTTGAATATTATAGCGATATAGGAAAAAGATTACGAAACAGCTGAGGCAATTTTCATTTTGGTCTGATGGCCAGCGATTCCCCACTGTGCATCACGATTGATGAACGAATCGCAACATCCTCTCCAGATATGGTCCCGTGTGACTTGCTTTTATTTCCAAAACTCAAATTATCACTTTTTGGGACCAGTTTTGACAGCATTAAAGACATAAAAACAATATCTCCTGTATTCCATGTGGTTAAAAGATTGACTTCTCGATGACAGCATGAACTGTTGCTTTTAAGCTGGTGTCTGATCTCAGTTCAACGAGCTGCTGTAACTCGTCGATGAGATTTTGTAGAGTTACTGGAGCGTCCGGTTTCTCATTCTTCAAAAAGGTAAGAAATCTTGCCAGAATATCTGCGTGTTTGGCCCTTCAGAACCAGACATTTGAACAGATCGATAATAAGGCTCGCAAAATCTAAGTCTTCTCACGTTCGATTGACCCTTCCTGGATAACGACGATAGCATTTTCACGATGCCTTCGAACGTTGTTCTCGGGATCGAAAACGAATTCGCTGATGTTCGAGGAAAGAGTATCCAGGGTGTGTGTTCCAGGTTTTTATAACCAGAAGTCGGAATCCATTTTTGCTGCTTCGACTTCGAAATTCAATTTTCACTACGAAACCTCTTCGCCATTTTTTGACGTAGGACTGCGTCTTTCATTTCTATACTGGGGTGTAAGTTCAAAGTTTCAAAAATGAAAGCGTTAAGCCGGAACAACAAGATTTTGAGCGTTAATACCTCCTAACCAACTGAACGAAATGGTATGATAAGCACTTCATTCGAAAAACAAAATGTTTACGTATTATATGCTTGTTCCTCATTGCTCCAAAAACGTGTTTCAATAGCTTTAAAATTGCTTTAAAAACAGGTAATTGAAATCATTGTCCGCTCGAAAATCCACTCAGTTATGATTGCGCAGCGATTGATGTTCGATCGCTGGAATGTGTTTCCTTAACACAGACTTAAAAACCATGGAGCCCGGGGAAATCGTGATTGCAAATTATATGTAAGCCAGTTTTATATCCGCATGCATTTTTGCACTCCGGAATGCGTTTTTCAGGTTCAAACACAACACTTTGGCTCAGTTATTCACGATTGCTTTGGAAGATGGCCCTTATTGTCTTCAGCTTACTGAACTTCTACGCGTACCATTTGACGACATTTGTTGCGATAACGTCGTTTGGTTCAACAATATGTGTTCAACATGCATCACAAAATTGAAACTGAGTACCTAATAATTTCAGAGGGGAATGTAAAATACATTGACAGTTTGATAACGGACGGTCAGACTTGGTCATTAGATTTACTTGCTACGAAGAACGTAATTTATCACAATGCATGTATTGACCTAAATTGGGATCTGTTTGCATCAATAATTTTATCAATACACGCAAAATACTTTGCACAGTGACGATATCGTAACCAATGAGGTATATATTAAAAAGCACAAATGATTACTAAGTCAACGGCAGTCCTACGTCAGTCTTGCGGTTATATAATAGGTATAACCTACCCATATTTTTTTGTATTTGGAGTGTACTCTTTACTTAATATATTTATTTAAAAGTAGGGATGCTAACAGCTAGTATTTTTTAAACTCTTGGACAGCATTTTTAAAGGATTTAAGTTGGAGCGGTTTCACAATAAATCTTGTCAAGCGCAGTTAACCGAAAACAAACAAACACATGGAATGTATATTTCGCACGATATTCCTCAAGGTTTGAGTTGAGCAGGTATCAACTGCAAAAGCAGAGGTTGCTTGATGGGACGGAACGTGCCGATACTGTCATTGGGACAACAGAAGTAGGCGATATCGTCTTCAAACCCACATAAAGTTACACCAATTTTATCTCGGTTAAGCTTCTCTATCTCGAGCCCACAAGTGAATGCGCTCAGACATTTGCCCTGAACTCCGGCTTTCGTTGTGCAGGGTGTGAACATGAGTGTGGAATTGTTTTCTTCTGGGAACACAATAGGTTTCTCTGGAATGACTGATCTGTCCAACACGAAAGCTTCAATCCAGTCTGTGTAACGATTCGGCTTCAGTGTGATCAAGGGGTTATAAGAACCACAGTCTTTTGCGTAGATATTGATACCATGTAATACTTTATGATCAGGATCTAGAAAAGCGCCACCCTGGTCTATTGCACAAATTCCTGGAACCATATGGTAATCGGTACTCCAACATTCGTAGTTTTCGTTGAGTAGTTCACTAATGTTGAACATAGAGCGGGTTTTTTCGCTGCATCGTTGTTTCGCGCTCATGTGTATATGTGACATGGCTCCACTTGCATTCCTAGCAATGAATAGTGAGCTAATTCCAACATTTTCCTTATTTTCCTCCAAACAAACAGGAGCCACAACAGAATTGTTTTTAAGGTACAGTCCTAATCTTAATAATGCCAGATCATTTTGGAAAGATCCTAGCTTATACTCCGGATGACGTTGCACGTTTGTGATTTGAATCTTCTCAGTCAATATGTGTACCTGGGAAGGCTCCTCTCCTTTGGAGTTAAAAGTACAACTTGCTGTGGTCAAGACCGTGTTGTAGTCAATGAGAGTGCCGCTGCATTTGGGTGCTGCGGAATTGTTTTTCCAAATCAGTTCCACCTTTGAATAAGATTCAGTGAATAGAAAACCTTATAAAATAAAACAGATTGTATATATATTACCCTACTCTCGTATGGGTCGCCAGCTGCACACGGCGGTTCGATTTGATTCACGCTCAAGAACATTTCATATTTTTTGGCGCACTCGAGTGGATCCAGCGTTTCATTGACAATTGAGCGAATCCACTCGATATGTGGGTAGATTTTCTGGTATACCCCAGAAGATCCCATTCCACAAGGTTTCCCGAATGCAGTTATGGCCAGTAAAAACGCTACCTTTCGTCTGAAAGTGTACAGTGTAGTTTGCAGTGGTCCTCCCGAGTCACCTTGGCAGGTGTCCATATTCGTGTTGGACGCACAGAGTTGCTCGTCCAAGATCCCATTCGCCAAACCACGAGTTGTGTTGAACGCATCGATGCAGGTTTCTCTGGGTTCGGCTTTCAGGAATGCCTTAAGAAGGTAAGGGCTACCCGGTTCAACATAACCTGTAGCTCCGAAGCCGGCCACATCGAACGAGTCATATGGAAAAATATCTCCATGCCAGATACAGGCAGGGCACACACCAGGTGATAAGCTGAAATAGAAATAATGCAGTCAATATTATTGGGTCCCAGCAAAACATTGGAAGTTACAACAAACACATACACAATTTCTTTCTCTAGCTCAATAAGCGCAAGATCGTTGTATTTGGATGAAAAACGGTGCTTCGGATGTCGGATAAATTCAACGATACTGAACTGTTGAGCATATACATCATCCACGTTGGAAATCAAATCAACATCCCCCAATCGAACCACGGATGGAGCTTGGTTGATCTCGTCAACCGCACAGTGTGCCGCGGTGAGCACAAATTTCTTCGTAATTAACGATCCACCACATTTCCACTTAATGTTTTCATCACCATCTGGCCAACCGATCACTGCCATATGTGGGAATTCGGTAGCATTCACCCGGACGCCGTTGTATATTGTACACCATTCCTTTATTGGCCGAGTGTGAAACCGATCATGGCAATCACTTAGATTCACTCTGGAAAAATAACTGGGTGGAATGTCACTTCCGAAGAAACTTTTCGCGACGGATGAACTCTCCCGATTGTCGGCAGCCTGTGTGGGTTCACAATTCAGAGCAAAAACCACGAGTAGAATTCCGACCAACATTGTTGCAATCTGGGTTGAGATGAACTGAGCGCGAACTGTGGTCGATTTCATAACGATGGACTTATATACCGCGATGTTGAGCAATGTGGAGTGCAGATAATGTGTGGTCCAATTTGTGATATTTTTTTAGTGATTCACATTTACTTCTAGTACAGAGCTTCTATACTGTTGCTGTTGTCTTCACATGAATCCCGTTTGAAATTCGCCGTTGCTGCTCGGGGATTTTTCTTCGCCGATCCCTTTTGCACTTTCTTGATATTGTGCTTGTGTGTTCACAAATGAGTAACCATATTTACCCGTTACCTTCTTCATTTTGAACGGACGTTCAACAGCACGTATCGTATACCGTAATTCTGAGAAGAAATGTTGATTATTCCTTGTGATCCCTACCAGTTTTGGTGATAATTATTCATAATTTTGTAAGGAGATAAGATCTAACACTGAAGAAATCCGGAGAGTGCACTGAGTCAACTTTCAGTTTAAAATAAAACTCAAAAGCTTGATTGGAAAGAACTAGCATGGAGCACGTGAGCAGGGCATTCTTCCTTCGGAATGGAAATGAAGCCGTGATTCGAGTGACGAACCAGCCAAAGCGTTGGAAGTCACTGTATCAAATGTTGGTTTGTCTAGTCGAAAATAAGTCTTTGGTTTTTCCACTTTTTTTCATGGTCTAGTTTGTTTCCAAACATATAAATAAAATTGTATTTTTCATGATTTACAGTAGCTCTGTAGGATATTTTTACGGATTCACGCGATTTAATGGTTTATAAAGTCCTCCTTCTATTGGTGTCAAAACGCCACTCATTTTGTATAGAGTACTAAGTAAGAAATTTTGAACCCGTATGAGGTTCAACATAGGATCTGTAGTAAAAAAACGTAGTTTTCAATGTTTTGCACGCTATTCTCGATAGCTTTGAGATAAAAATTTTGGAAAATTACTGAAATTGCATCTTATGATGATGTATCGAGAAATATAAAAAAAAAATCATCGAAAATTCAAGTACTAGAAAAATTCTTGAAATTTAGAATTTATTTTTGCGATTTAGGGATTCACTATTACTATAATTCGTATTTCGTTTCTGCACTTTTTCTAGATATTTGTGATTTTTTTGAGAATTCTAACAGTAATGCGCGGTACAAGGAAAAAATATTTCTAAATTTCGATTTTTTTTAGAATTTTGAGACACTTCATATGTTTAGTTTATATTCAAATATGTTTGTTTATTTGTTTTTTAATATTGGTGATCTTTGTCCGAATATTTCGAGAGTTGCGCGGTTAATTTTCTTAAAATCTATTGTTGTATTGTACTCGTGTATTTCTAAAAAGAACCCCAAGCCTTATCACGCTTATCAGCGCTATGAAAAGTATTGTTGCGAATTAGAAAATTAGATAATTTTTCTGATTCTCTATATGGTTCACTATAAGAGCTATAGCTAAAACGTATTTTTTTCTTTTTTTCACGACACTCTCTACAGCTTAGAAAATCAAATATAGAAACAATACTCATAGTGCATCTTACTATTATAAAATTACCATCGAAAATTCAATTTTTTTTGGCATTTCGATTTTTTTATACGAAATTGGATTATTCTATAAATAGATCAGATGTTCATATGTTTAGTTTTATGAATTTAAATTTACGATTAATCATCGATTTCATTAAAATAAAAAAAAAATGCGGACGGTGAAAATTAGGAAAACATTTTAAAATAATTCATTTACTGCAAGCTGCTGTTACTTTTCCTCAGTCTTTTGGCAATTATGGGGAAGCTTTGTTTGGAGATACTCATGCAGTCCGTGCTTGACTTCAAGTGGATACCTTCTGTTGGCGAGCATCTATCACCTCGTACAACACATTGAACCTTGAGCTCCGCTAACTTCCGGTAATAGAAACTACGAGAATACGTAAAATCACAGTAGGCAATACCCGTGGAAAATTGGTTGTCATGAATACCAAACATATTTTTTCACTTTCGGACTGGCTTTCAGTGGAAGCGCACGTGCTTCTCAATGGTTTACATTTAAAATTAGAAAATTGTATTTCTGAATTTAAAACTAATGTAAAAATAAATGTAATTGTTGCTAGTTAGAAAATACATGTGTTCGTGAATAAAAATTGGCTACGAGGGTTTATTGGAGAGGGAAATTGGAACTCTGGAAAATCCCCAATCGATGTGAGGGAGATAATTTATCGAAGGAAGGCTACCACATCCACGGCTCCCCTACACCTTCTATCAGTGACTTTTTTGGTTAGATTGTGGAAATCAATTAAGTTTTTTTACAAATTTTACTACATTCGTCCATGTTGTTCGTCTAATACATGACATTTGGTATTTTTAATGTTTATTGTCACACCATTTTCACTGCTTTACTATCACAATTGGAAATATTCTATGTTTTGAGTTTTGGTTTCACAACTCTATTTGACATTCTGTCAAATTCATATCGGCAATTTTGTTTTTAAAGAGAATACTGTATCTTTCATCTAAATTTATATTATCGCCTTCAAAATAAATATGCCTTGAAATAGTACGTTCAATCCTTAATAAATTATGAAAAAATCATAAATAAAAAAAAACAGGTACGAACACATTCCAAAGCAGCAATGTGACTTAAAACTTAATTTCATAATTCCAAAATTTCAAATTATTAAAAAATTGTACCGAAAAACGCTGAAAAATACTGAAAAAATCACATCAAAAACAGGTACATTTAAATGAAAATTATGTTTTAATGAATCTGAAAACCAGATCGCCTCCACATTTAATGTGCCTTTTCACGAAACAGGTCTGTATTGTGTCACGAACATATTTTAATAGAATTTGAACCAGTACTGAGTCTCAAAATTCTAGAGAAAATCAAAATTTTATAAATATATATTTTATTGTATCACGTTTTTTACTATAGATCCTATGTTGGACCTCATAGGGGTTCAAAAATATTTTCAAAATCTCTAATCTGGAGCTCTATGCAATATTTTCCATAGAGCGGGTGATTTGGTTTGGGAGCACTTTTTACTTTCTTACTCGGCCGGGCCCTTTGGCATATGGAGGTTTAAGGGGGCAATAAAAGTTTCTATAGTGATCTGACACTCCTCCCCCTCTCAAAGGGAAAGGGGGGAGGGGGTTTGGTTTGCAATGCAAATAATGAAGCTAATGGAACCAAATTTGTCATGTGGAAGGGGGTATGAAATGTTTTTAAGTTGATTGGACACTCCTACCCCTCTTGAAGGAGGCGAGGAGGATTGCATAACTCAAGAACTAATCAAGTAAATGGAACCAAATTTCGCAAATGTTCATTTTAGGGGGCAATAAATGTTTTATGGTGGTTCGAGGGGCTTTCAGCTTTCAGTCTACTTCTTCAACAATAAACAATAGATAAGCTTGAAGCGTAAAAGAAAAAATGGAGCTCACCACAATTTGGATGAATAATTCGAGAACTTATCAAACAAATGGAACAAATTTGGCATGTGGAGGATTTAGGGGGCACGAAATGTTTTGTCTCTAAGGGGGGCTTCTGAACAAATGAAAAACAAATTTCTGCATAACTCGAGAACTAATAAGGTAAATGCAGCCAAATTTGGCATGTGTAGGTTTTAGGGGGCACGAATCGTTCCTACGGTGGTCCTCCCCCTATCTATAGTTTTTATAGTTTCTATAGAGATTTGACACTCCTCTTCTCAAATGGGGGGCTGCTATATAAATGAAACACATTTTTGCATAACTCGAGAACTAATTGGCAAATGGAACAAAATTTCGGTGGCTCTAAAGCCCCTCTCTCAGAAGAGAAGGCTGCCATACTAATGGTACCCAAACTTCTGCATAACTCGAGAATACACGCGAAAGATCTCGTAACATATCGTCGATTCAAACCATCATAGAGTTTTTTCGGTAACCTTCTTAGGTAGTTTAATATTAATAATCTTTAGAGTCGCGATTTGAGAATACATGAGAATACTAGGCATAAATATCATATAATTAGTCGCCGATTCGAGTCATTGTAGAGTACTTTCGGTTACCTTATCATTTTAAAGGAATTTCTTAGGTGACCAGGTTGAAAAATATATTGTCGATTTGAGTAATGTTGAAGCAGTGTCTTGAAGATCTTCTTAGGTTTAGAAAATAATCTCGGTTGTCGCGATTGAATAATATTTTGAAAGATAGTACAAGTGACGAACATCGAAATACATAGTCAGCTTTAGCGAGTTCAAAAGAATTTCCTCGGTCTTCCTAGCGATCTTCTCAGGTTGCCAACAATAGCCTTGGTCTCTGCGATTGAATAAAAATATACAGATTGAGAGTTTTTAAAGGAGTTTTTTATGACCCTCTCAGGTCAAGAAAAATATATAAGTACTACGCACGATGAATAACGAAATGCATGACCGGTCCGATAAGAATGTATATTTTCTTCAAATCTCATTTCGCCGAATAGTTAGGAGTTCGCGTTTTTAGAATCACATCACTTACCGCAGTGAATTCTGATTTTTCTTAACCACTCCCACTAACAACTATCCCTTCCATGATAAAAGCTAGGGAACCACGCTATAGAGGCGACCCTTCTGGCCTTCGGGCGGCGAATATCATACTAACATTCCTTTCCCTCCCCTGGTGACTGTAAGGACGTGGCCGGCGTCGTTATTGACCATTTAAAGCTCGAATCACCGAGAATTGCACAACGAGAATGATTTGCTAGTCCCAAGCGTCATTCTGTGTGTTCTTTGTGCAATTTGGTTGGTTCAGGTCAATCACGGAGAGCAACTACGAATTGTACAGTCTACCCAAGCTCAAGCTCAAGCTCAAACTTCTGCATAACTCGAGAAGTAATGAAGCAACTGGAGCCAAGTTTGGCATGTGAAAGTTTTCAGGGACGAAAAATGTTTCTATGATGGATTGAAATATCTTCCTCCTCTGAAAGGGGGCGACAAGTTTGTCGGGGCAACTAGTATGAAAAAAAAAACAGTGAGATCAGGAACAGATTACAGTGAGGAACGGGTTAAAAGGGACATAAGGTTGAGGTGACGACTAGCTGAGATGTCCCATCGGCAAGTCAGAATAAATCACATGAATCTCAGTTCCTTGAAATATGGGATTCCAAGCAATAAATTTTTATTTCTATTGTACAGAAATCTTGAAGTAAATCTGTGTATAAGTTGTAGTAAAAGGAGATCCATTGCATTTGCATGAAATTAAAATTATTATCTAGCACGCATTTTGATAATAAATTGCAATTATTTGAAAACGATGGTGTAAGTCTTTTTATAAATAAATGACAAAGCATACAGAGCATTGTTCACATAATTGAATGTTACGAATCACGCGTGAATTGTCAAAAATAAAACTGAACCGAACGTGGAACGTGAATATCGTGAATATTTACATGAAGCATAGCTCAAAGTGCGTGCTAACACTCACACTTACGATATGGAATTTATCATTTGTTTATGAGCAGCTAACAGGTTCTCCAGATTCAATTTCGATGACCTACGTGTCAACGGATATATCGACCCAAAAGAACTCAGCATACTACATGAGCTGAATGGTCTCGGGATTTTTCAACAGATGGCGCCACTAAAAATGAACAAGATTTATTTCGAGAGGTTCATCGGTCACTACCTCATGTGTGAAGTTTCATGACGTTTCGTTCATTTGTTCACAAATTACAGTCGTTTAAGTTTCACTACCTGAGCATTCGTATAGAAAATGGAAATCAATATCGCAATTTGATCAAACATTGTTTTTTGATGGGAAAAACCGCTGAACAATCAATACGATCAATGGTTAACGAAATGTTATTCCACTTCTGCTCCTTCGAGAACAACAGTTTATCGTGTATTTAAAATGGGCCGTACAAGCAACGCAGATGCACCTCGCTCTGGAAGACCAAAAGAGACTACGAATACTGAATTGGTAAACAAGTGCATCGATTCGTTTTGAACGATCGTAAAGTGAAGTTACGCGAGTTAGCTGTGGCCGTAGGCATTCCAAAAGAACGAGTGGGATACATTTTGCATGACATTTTGGACATGAAAAAGCTATCCGCGCGATGGGTGTCACGTTTACTGACTGTCGACCAACAACAGTGGTGCATTGATGACTCAACAACCGGTTTGGCGTTGTTGAAACGTAATCGAGTGGACTTTTTTCGACGTTTTGTGACAATGGATGAAACGTGGATACATTACCACACTCCTGATGTCCTGAAGCATATTTCGAAGACGTTTCGTAATATAGAATCGAAATCGAAATATCGGAATCGAAATGTTGGAAACTCGTTATACCAATTATAAAGGACTATTGTTTCTTGCCGAGTACATTGCAATAACTTTGTTTATCTTTATTTCTTCGCCAGGTCTCATCGTAGGTGCCATAATCCGATATGCAGGCACCACCACTCCGATCATCCACGTTTCCGTGGACCCCCAACCGGACACTCAATTCAACCAGAGCCTTCCACCGGATACGCTATGGCTGACGTTCCCCGGTAAGCTGTCGCACGAAGCGAATTCGCCCACCCGGGCTAACAAAACCTACTCGTACAGCTTCCGGGGGGAGGTTGCAAAGCTGGAAGAGAACGAGATTGATCTGAAGGCCACCTTCGATCCGGAAATTTTCTTCAACATCATCCTACCACCGATAATATTCCACGCCGGGTATTGCCTGAAGAGGGTAGGTTTTAGTGTCATACGATATGATTTTCGGTTTTGTAATATGTGACCACATTTACAGAAATACTTTTTCCGCAACCTGGGAGCCATCCTAACCTTTGCCATAATTGGAACAACGTTGTCGGCCTTCCTAATCGGGGCACTGATGTACGGATTTGTGCAAATGATGCCGAAGCTCAGTGGCAGCTTCACGTTCCTGGACACGCTGTACTTCGGTGCTTTGATTTCACCGACGGATCCTTTGACTATATTAGCGATATTCAGTGATTTGCACGTCGACGTGAATTTGTATGCTTTGGTTTTCGGCGAGAGCGTCTTGAACGATGCAGTTTCGCTTGTGCTTAGTGGGTATGGTAACAATATTCTTGTAGATTTCACAATAATCACGCTTTGCTGTTGTCTCTCACTAGTGCTATTCAAAATTACGGGGAGCATTATTCAAGTACTGGTGACTTTGAAGGACACGCTTTACTTATGTCTTTGGGAGATTTCTTCAGTGTATTTTTCCTGTCGCTAATCATCGGTGCCTCGATGGGCTGTATCACGGCACTGATGACCAAATTCACCCACATTCGCGATTTCCCCTTACTCGAATCAGCACTGTTTGTATTGATGTCGTACAGCACGTTCCTGATAGCGGAGGCTGCCGAGCTGACCGGTATATGTTCGTTTTCTTTATTTGTACAAAGATTTTCACAGTATATTTCAGGTGTCGTTGCCGTTTTGTTCTGCGGGATCTGTCAGGCCCATTACACATACAACAACCTGTCCGATGATTCGCGAACACGAACGAAGCAAATTTTTGAGTTGCTAAACTTCCTCGCAGAGAATTTTATTTTCTCCTACATTGGCGTATCAATGTTTACCTTCCCCAAGCACCACTTCGATCCGCTGTTCATCTCAAGCGGATTTGTAAGTTTGACATACTTTTTGCCCATTCAAAATAACACTAAATACATTGCTTAATTTCAGATTTGCGCCGCGATTGGTCGGGCAGTAAATATTTACCCACTCTCGGCGCTTCTGAACATCGCTAGAAAACCAAAGATTTCGTGGAACTTCCAGCATATGCTTTTCTTTGCAGGTTTGTTAGTTGGAGAGCGAGATTTTTCAGTGCATTAACCGGTATATGTTATCAATAGGTCTCAGGGGAGCAATGTCATTCGCTCTAGCGATCAGGAACACCGTGTCCGATGCGCGACAAGCCATGCTTACTACTACTTCTCTCATTGTAATCGCCACCGTGATCATTCAGGGTGGTGCATCGAACTTCCTGTTGAACTGGCTGAAGATACCGTAATGCTATTAGATTTTCGGCATGTGACGAATTTCATGCCGACTCGTCTTTGGGGTTGACAACACCATCTCAAATAGCAGTGGAACGTTGTGGGTGTAAACTTCATGGGTCTTTCGAACAACTTTGCATACTTGAAATATTAAAAAAAGAATTAGACTACTTTTTTAAAAGGGCCAACACAATATAACTAAGAGATTTTTTACAAATATAACTCAAAAACTATAATACCTATAAAATTAGAGTCAAAGGATAAAATGTAGAAAATTGTTTGAATTTTCATAAAAAAATACCAAACATTTTTTGGAAAAAAATATTTTAAAAATTAAAATCCGTACATCGGAAGATGGGCACTTTTATAGGGAAAAATGTAACGAGTAAAACATTATTTTTTCAGGGGTCTCCGTTCCAAAATGCCATACATTCCAGAAACCATAAAGGATAGAAAGTTGACGTCTTCAACGAAAGTTCATATTTTAATGAGATCTAAAATTTTGTCGAATATACTATATTACTATCTAGAATTTAAACAAAATTAGGATTAGTTGTGATTTTTTCAAAGAAAACATGAAAAAGTTGTTAGAAAAACTTGTTTTCCCTATAAAAGTGCCCATCTTCCGATGTATGGACGACTTGTTGGAAATTGTAAGGTCTATTCAATTTTTTTTGACAACTAAACACAACGTTTTTGAGAGAAATGAATTTTTTTTTGGCAGACTTATCTCACTTCTTAACTAGGCGAACCTAGCCAGAATTTTCACCTGCCCCCGGGCTTCTGAATGCCAAAGGGGGACTAGGCTCTGCGGAATGCACGTATCTGCATGCTCGTGCTGTTTCAGTCCTGACCGAGAAATTGTCGGACAATCGCGCAGGTGCTAAGGATGACCGACTTTTGGATGCCGGCCAATTCCTTCTCCATGTTCAACACCTTTAGCGCTTCCAGAAGTGTCTTCGGGACAGTTCCAGTTCCAGAGAGAACGACTGGAACAATTCTTGGGACCTCCCTTAGCCCCCACAGTTCCTTGAGCTCCACGGCCAATGGTCGGTATTTGCAGATTTTACGACCGTGGATCTCCTCCAGATTCTGGTTCAGTGGAATAGCGACGTCGATGATGGTGACTTTGCGGTCGCTCTTGTCATAAACCATTATATCTGGGCGGTTGTGGTGGATCGAGAGGTCGGTCAGAACAGTGCGATCCCAGTACAGCTTGAAACGGTCATTTTCCAGGACAGGTGCAGGCAAGTACCGGTAGTTTGGTACGTTGTCTTCCAGTAGAGCACATTGGAGCGCCAGTTGTCGATGAGCAATACGGGCCACGTTGTTGTGGCGCTCGGTGTAGGCTGCGTTGGCCAAAACGGGACAGCCTCCCATAATGTGCTCTATGTTTTCACCTGGTTGATGGCACATCCCGCAAATGTCATCAACGTCTTGATGCCAGACGTACCGCCTGCTGTTTCTCGTCGGCATTATCCTGTCCTGGATGGCTATCATGTCGGCTTCTACTACTGAAGAGAGTTCACCACGCGTTAGCCACAGATTAGATGCGGCCTTGTCGACGTGTGGCCGGTCCAGTTGATGGGGGTGGGCACCATGCACTGCCTTCTGCTTCCAAGCTGCAATCCTCTCCTCCACTGTCTGCAGATTGCAGTTGAGTTGGTACTCCGCTTGCGCCAAGTGCAGAGCGCTGTATCCTCTGTCGGCGGCGCAGACAGCGCGGTATAGCGCGTTTTGGTTGGCGCGTTCTGCGAAGTACTCGCGCAGTTGTTGTACCTGGGCAACACACAGTGCAGATATGTCGACTATTCCAAGTCCCCCTTCTTTGCGTGGCAGTGAAACTCTCTCCAGTGCCGATTGAGGATGGTGCATTCCGGCCTCTTTAAATGCTTTCCTCATCCTCCTCTCAAGGTCCTCTAGGTCAGTTTTGCTCCATTTGACTACACCAAAACTGAAGGTCAGCAGGGGAACCGCGAATGTGTTGATCGCGCGTACCTTGTTCCTCGCGTTGAGGAAAGTCCTCAGGACACAGTTCACTCGACTCAAGAACTTGTCTCGCAGCTCCGTCTTGATGTCGGAGTGGCGAATCCCGGTGAGCTGTCGGAATCCAAGATATTTATAGGATTCGCCACGAACCATGTATCTTATAAACTCGTTAAACATGTTTTATTTTTAAAATATTTTTTTCCGAAATTTTTTTTCGAAAAATGTTTGGTATTTTTTATGAAAATATAAACAATTTTCTACATTTTATCCTTCGACCCAAATTTTGTAGGTATTATATTAGGCTGTCAAAAAAGTCCTGCGGTATTTCCGCGAGGTGTCGTTGTAAGCGCGTAGTTCTAGTTGTATTCATTGTATCGAGTCATACTATAGCTTGTTGGAAAGGTATTTTATAGTCCTTGACGCGCTATAATATAGTCCTTGACAGTGTTTTGTTTGGTTAAGTCGTTCGTGTGTTATAGTGTCGCAAATATGGAGTAAAATAAAGAGAAAATCCGACATATTTTACAGTACTACTATGACAAAGGCAAAAATGCATCTTAAGCTGCCAATAAAATTTGTGCAGTTTATGGACCCGATACAGTTTCCATTTCCACCGCACAACGATGGTTTCAACGTTTTCGTTCTGGTGTAGAGGTCGTCGAAGATGCGCCACGCTCCGGAAGGCCTGTCGTCGAAAATTGCGACAAAATCGCTGAATTAGCCGAGAAAGACCGGCATAGTAGCAGCCGTAGCATCGGCCAAGAGCTGGGGATAAGTCATCAAACCGTTATTAACCATTTGAAGAAGCTTGGATTCACAAAGAAGCTCGATGTATGGGTGCCACACACGTTGACGCAAGAAGACGCAGGAAGGTTCTGCTGTGTGTTTGGTGGGATTGTCAAGGAATAATCTATTATGAGCTGCTTCCCTATGGCCAAACGCTCAATTCGGACCTGTACTGCCAACAACTGGACCGCTTGAAGGTAGCACTCATGAAGAAGAGGCCATCTTTGATAAACAGAGGCCGCATTGTCTTCCATCAGGACAACGCCAGGCCACACACTTCTTTGGTGAAGCGCCAGAAGCTCTGGGAGCTCGGATGGGAGGTTCTTTTGCATCCGCCGTATAGTCCGGACCTTGCACCAAGTGACTACCACCTGTTTTTTTTTCCATGACGAACGAGCTAGGTAGTCAGAAGTTAGCCACAAAAGAGGCCTGTGAAAATTGGCTATCCGAGTTTTTCGCCAATAAGGAAGCGAGCTTCTATAACAGGGGTATTATGAAGTTGGCATCTCGATGAGAACAAGTCATCGAACAAAACGGCGCATATTTGACTTAAAACAGATGATTGTAACTAATTTTATGAACAAATGAAAATTCAAAAAAAAATACCGCAGGACTTTTTTGACAGCCTAATATTTTTTTATAAAAAATAAAGAAAAAAAATTAACCCTTTTAAAAAAGTAGTCTAATTCTTTTTTGAATATTTCAAGCATGCAAAGTTGTTCAAAAGACCTATGTGTTTCGCTGCTATCTGAGATGGTGCTGACAACGACCAGACGAGTTGGCATGAAATTCGTCATGTGTATATGTTGTTTGATTAAAACGTTTGCGTTTCTTCCCATCTAGCGTTGGAGTCGATGATGAAACCGAAGTACTACCATACCAGGGAGTGAGAAGTGTAAGTTGGCTGTTATTCCCAAAATTACATATATTTTTCAAACACGCGCAAATTACTTTTTTATACAAATGCAAATAATCCTCGGCAGATCTTTGTAAATATTGTTTAATCTTTTATTTTGCTTAATTTTTTTTTTCAAAACACATTTTCGAAACAAATCTTGCTTGACTAATCCCATCTGTAAGGTGTACAATTCCATGGAGAATACAGCCGGGGTATGTGTCAACGTTGTTCACTGAATGTACTTTTAATCAATGTGTTTTGAATGTTACCACCCTCTTCAATACTGTACCCAAAGTAGTGATTGTCGAATATGTTTTTCTTATTGTCTATTCTTCGTTTTAATTTACGACTTTACATCTATTACCCTTGAAGCTTTTTTATGCTCTTGATTTACATTACTACACTGTCGCTGTGTTTGTGTTTGTAAAAAAACAGTGTTACCTGTCGAAATTTTCGATACATCATAGATTTTAACTCAATGCTTTATTTGATCTCTCTCATGCGCACGCCATCCTGTTCTGAAAACGATATTTGACCACGGCCCACATTTTATATACTCTCTATGCTTCCGATATTCGCATTCACAAATAAAAAAAAATCCTCAGTCTATCGACGTCGGTTTAAATCTCAGTCAGCTGCAAGTCAATAGAAGGACTAGTTCACTGGTAAGAAATTGTGCTATTATGCTTCTACTTCTATCTTTGCTACACTTCCGTTAACCATTTCGCAACCTAAACCACTTACACTGTACTGGGCTGAACTTGTTGATATTTTTGTGCAAGAGTGGTCGTTATTTTACCGAATTAAGTGTGTTATAATCCTCCGTTATGATCTTTAGGAATCACCAAATCATAATATGTAAATTTGAAGGAGTTCGTCTATAATCTGGCACGTACAGGGCACTTTCATAAAATTTTAAGACTGGCCCAAGATTTTACATTCTCGCAAAGCGAACAAAACTGCCCAAATATGTATGGTTGACGTAACCACCAACACCCGTCAGTGATGAAAAACGCCTTTTTCTTATTCTTGGTTGAAAAATCATGACCAAGGATGGAAATTAAGCGAACATGATTCAATCCATGATTAATCGCAAACTGCACAGACCGCGATCTGTACAACTTGCGATCGTCGATTAATCCTCTCCCTTCCCAACAAAATGATATTATCTTGGTTACTCTGAGTTTATCAATATATCGCTTCACGGAATCTAGATAGGAGAATCGTAAGACTCTTTCCACTCGGTTTATGTGCAAATCGCAGCAGTAATTCGCTCCACGGAGTTACGTGTTTATAGTATACGATTCGCAGTCTCTCGCCCCCGCTCAGGTTGGCTTGCCACGACTCGAATGTTAAAATTGACTCGCCGAATGTGTCTTTGCAGGCGAGACGGGAGACGGATATGAAACAAAACCGACACTCATCATCAGTCACTCACTTCGGCAATTCAAAATCAGAGCGAAGTAATGTTCAGATCATGAATGTTCGTGGGTAGTAAACAGTCCGAACAATATTTCATCCCCAGGTTCGCCAACTTAGATTAATCATTTGTAGCGTGCCCTCATGATAAACCATGAATCGTAAGAGCAAAGCTTTGGGAGTGCAGACAGTAATGATTACACTTCCATATCGCTCTTGTGAGATTTTCGCAGCTCTCCGTTTATAGTATTCTCTCTGCGTAGGCATGAAAAAACGAGAGCATCGCTCGTTGCAGGTGACGTCAATACATCTGACTAGTGGTATATATCTATTCATTGATCACTCGAAGCGATATATTTCCATCACTGATGATGACCGTGAAGAATTTATATATAATAAACCGTCTCTATTCAATAAATATTAGCAGTCAAGAGTGCACCGGAGTAGTTTAATGATTTTTGTTATTTTAATTTAAATGGAAAATACAGCTGGTGCTTATGTCAACCATGCATATTTGGGCAGTAAAAGTCATTGAATAATGACCCTTATTCACCAACGCACCACTTGTTTTATGTTGTTCATATTGTTTTGAGTAGATGCGGAAGATTCGATCCTTCGAACAGCAAAGCACTCCACAGGGTACCCAAGAAACAAACTCTTTCACTAAGATTTTCGCGCAGGGTTCAATAGAACTCCGAACGACACTATCTGGTTGCTTCAACGTCTGCCGCTGACCACACCACAGCCTAGTTAAAACTAATTTTTTTGGAGAAAATTGCCTGCATCTAAACAAGACTAAACAAGAAATCGTGCTAACCAAGACTATGGTTGCTTCTGGTCTCCACCAAATCAACAGTCTATTGAATTAAAATGACCACATACTCGATTTAGCGTTCGTAGTCGAAACAAGTGACGTTATTGATCGAACCGCCTTTGTGTCTCTTCAAAGTTGCCGTTCGTTCTTTGTATCGTTATTCGAAAAATTCGCAAACATTTTTTTTAGAGCAAGGACAAAGAACAATCGTTATAGTATTCGTTCGATCAAAGTACTATATAATGATTTCCATATTGTATCGTTCCGTAGCTACCCTTAGAAAAATCCTCGGTCGAAAACTACTAAATACATTTGGTAATGCAAAATTAGTAGAATGTACAAATTTTTTACATATTGTCAACAAACCCGCATCCCTACCAGAGATTAGTATATTTTACTCGATAACATCAGTAAGCTTGGATATTGTCATATCTGAAAACTGGTGAGAAAAGCGCGTATTAACCATTTTCATTGCTCCCATAAGACAATACGGAGGTATAATAAGGATATAATTCTGATACGAGCATTTTCGGCGAGAAAATGTAGCCGATATTGGGCTTCCGAATCATGGTTCTGCTTGACATATGTGTTTATTAGTACGGTCGAAAATGACTATAGATTGGTACTATTTACCAAAAAATTCGTTTTATTTACTAATTATTTCTCTCAGTGTACATTGATCTATGAAGATGATTGCTAAGCTGAATCCCTTTGCTTTCTGGATACTTGTTCGAGTTCGTAAACGATGTAAACAATTTACCGCTGAAATGACCTTCAGTGATAAGACTGCTGATTCTCCGATTCGTGCATCCAACTGGTTTGCTGATTTCTCCGAAAGCATGTACAATGTTAATTCACCAGCGTTTTCGTGCCCTAATATTTCACACCAGCTGTTATAAGTTCTACTGCGGATTTTTAAAGAAATTGTTCATACGATCACCTTTGACATATCTCACCACTAGCATGTTATCACCCGGATTTCACAACTTTCCGGTTATAGCGAAGGAAGGGATGGAGTTATGCTTGAAAGTATTCGTTAATAAACAATATTTGCCTGGCGCTTGTGCAGATAAAATGAAGAATTAGTGTGGACAATTCAATCGTTAGTTAGTGAAACCCCATAAACGCCACTTTTATCACAATTGACTTTTTGGCAGATTTTGAGTCCTTGTAAAAAAGCTAGTTCTACGAACCCCCTAAAATCGGGGTTGCAATCGGGGTTGTTTGAGAAACTCCGTAATCCATATTTCTAATTATCACCATGGGCAACGCTGCGATAGATATACAATTTCATTCATTGTTCAATCCGAGTCATAAGAAGCATGCGCTACTCAATCGACCGTTATTAAATAAAAAATAAAAAACTTCATCATTTAGGAATGTCTTGTGGCTCGGACTGGAACCCGGACATGTCCACGAAATGTAGGCGTGGTGTTCGGCGGACAGCAGAATACAAAGCGGAAGTCTTTGAACGGGCAAGAGTCAATGGAACGGTATACAAAAATATGAAGGGAAAGGATGTTCCAGCTGTGAAAGTAGGAGCAGATTGTTGAAAATACAAGCGAACAGGACTGATACTTGCAAAACTTGATCGATATCAAACGTCACTGGAAGAGAAATATATCGTATTGATTAGGTAAACCATTCAGAGGAAATACTTATAAATACTCAATCCCGCCACTGTCTAAAGTATTTTTCGGGTTGGGAATTCGTTTGACAACCCTTGTCCAATAAGCATATCGTTGTGATTGCCACACAATGCATGATTGGATACGGGAAAGGCATAGTTAGCCTCAATTAAGAACAGTGGGAGCATCGTTTTTTCCTCTCTCCTACAATACAGGGCATAACTTATGAACAACCCCATTCTTACTTGGTATGAACATTATAAACATTAAAAGTGCATCAAATTGAATTGAATCACTTCAAATCGATAAATAAACCACTGATTTCTCGTTTGTTTGAGAAACCCCCCACTAGCTTTAAAACTTAAAAATATTTTGAGCTTAAACTGTCATATTGATGAAAAAGTGGTTTCACATAATACACTGCGTTTCACAACTATAGTACCACTCAATTTTTCTGAGTTTCCAGAGATATGTAAGAAGTCGGTTGAATTGAAACATATGGTGTAGGATATAACGACTATCTTCATTTGAAAGACTGGCCATTTGAACTTTATTGTTGTGTTCAGGCGCGAAACATTCAAAAAACAAAAATTCTAGTGTTTCATAACTATAGAACCAGATGGAAAAACTCTCACTCCTTTACGAAATTAACGTCAATTTCACATGAATTACAATAAGTTTCTAATTCGTAGGTGTCATTGAAATTGAAATTGAGTGGCCACCCCAAAGCATCAACTTGTGTGCATCTTGCTCCAACTAACCGTCCTTGAATACGACCTTCTCATTCCCCTCCCCATTTTCAAGGCCACGAAAGTAATCGCTACGCGAACAGACACTCATTGGCCGAACAACCTGACCCCTCTAAGAGCGAACTTTGGCGATTGAGCTTTCGTCATGCTCTAGAGAGGTGGGATGGGATCTCTAAGCTCTCAAGCGTCTTCTACATTATCTTTTAGATAACATTTAATTGTGACTCAGTGGAGGTACACTGTTAATGTTTCAGTGTGAATATTTAATTTGAATATATAAATATGACATGATTACTAACTATCCTAATTATCCTAGATGAGAGATAGAGACAGGATAGAGTGGTGTTGAATGATTATAGTTTGCCACTCCTACACTGGGGCTTTCGATGAGGATGTTGGAAGTTCCATTCCTAACAATGCATCTGAGCAGGAGATCGGAATCGACTCTTGCAGCCGGGTAACTGCAAGTAAACAAACTATCAAATGCGAACGGGAGATTATTAGACTTGTTTTTATCAATGACATAATGAGCTGTGAAATCTTCGACCCCTCCATGCCTTTAATAAATATGGATCGCCACCATAAGCCTTTTATTGTCAAGCCAGCCGTTTTCAATATGACACGTGTGGATAGAGATGAGGAGCAATATTACGGCTTCAGGCAAATTCTTTGATTTAAACGCTAAATTCTTTGATTTAAACGCTAAAATTTCGTCGATTGAATGAACCGGAATTCTCACAGTGGGCATAATAGATGAGGCTGTTAGCCGATTTCATCGAGAGTTAGATGGAATCATTTATATGAACATGTCATTGCGCAAACGATTTTTGTTCAACCGACGGGTAAACAACCATGGTGGGATAGATATTTAGGGAATCTTCGGAATCGACTTAGGAAGGCACGAAAGCACGATGACCAAAAGGCAATTGTATGGGAATCAGAGAGCCAATTCAACTCCTTGAACCAAGCCTGCTTTAGGTCTTACATAAGTCGCATAGTGTCGTCAGGACAGAACCACATCAGCTTTGGACACACTTCAAGCTACGGACACCGACCAATGGGATTTCACAGAATGTTTCCTACAAAGATAGTATGCACTTTGTCCAACTTCTATAAAACCACCCTGATTCTATTTCGTTGGAGCACGAACAGTTAGAATTTCAACAAGATACATTCATAGATTGTTGAATGCTTAAAATAAAGTATATTTAACTTCAATTTCGTTCAAAAGAGTTGTTTGTTTATTTATTGTGCTTAAATATGATAATTTCAGCTGTCCAGTTTCTATAAGACCACTTCAAAATTCATAAGTATTATCAACGAAAAATTAAAAACAATCGGCTGATTTACATGTCAATAATTGGCAACCTTGCCATTTCGGCTAATAACCTGGAAAAATCGTTTGTAATACTCTTTACCAAATGCTGCTGAACGAATTTCTCGATATTTTTCCATGTTTCCGAAATTGCGACCTTGAGCTCTTCAATCGTGGTGTACCGTTTCCCCTCAGTGTAGATTCTGCGTACAACGATCCCCCTAAGATTTTCAACAGGATTCAAATCTGAAGAGTGAGCCGACCGGTCCAAAAAAAGTTTTTGTTTTTGGTCCTTAATCCATTGCTTAGTTTCCTTGCTGATATAAGTAGTAGCATTGTTTTGCTGGAATGTGATTTTTTGTGACGATATCCACGCAAAAACGGTAGAAGAGAGGATTCCAGAACATGTATGTAATCCTTGAATGATATGAAAGCTGTGTTGAGTTTTCCGGTTGCACAGAATCCCGCCCAAACCATGCACGAGCCTCCACCAAAATTCCTGGTTGAAAAATAGTGTTCCTTCTTCCGTAAATCACGCCAATACCCGTTGAAACCATCATGAAACTTTTTTTCGTCAGTGAAGATAACCTATACATTGAAGAACTTTTCGTTACGGTATATAGCTAAATGTATTCTTTTGGAAACATTCTTTGTCACAACATACCATGTCCCACTGTCGGTTCATGTGAGCTTTGGCAAAACTCAGACGTCTTCCGATGTGAGATGGTGTAAGATGAGGAGCTTTAATCTTTTGAACCCTCTTTATGTGAGGATTTTTTACCAAAACTTGACGAATTGTCACCCGAGTAACATTTAAATTGAAATATTGCTTTATTTGCATAAGCGATTCTGAGGTATTCGAAGCTGTTCTAGCAATTTCCCGCTCATCCCGATCAGAGAGCTTCGATTTGCGTGAAGCTCTCTCCTCCTTACCGTATCTTTAAGGATTCGTCAAATAATTGAGCACTACTTGATGGGATCGTCCAATCCGACGAGAAATTTCTCTGATACCAAAATTTTCTTGGTGAAATGCATCGATTTGTCTTTCTTTTCTCTCCTTGAGCACTTTTCCCTTCGGCATTTTCCAGATTTATTAATCAAAACAACTAAAACAACGGAAAAATGTAACTGGTTTTATAGAAACTTTACGCTTGAAAAAGACAAAAACATTCGTTTACGCTCAGCGCTTGCACACACACATATGAAAATCATGCAGTATATGGTAGTCACCAATACCAACACACTAGAATATATGTTGAAGCATTGTTTATTTACAATGGCACGAAGCAGCAAGTTCATGACCTGGTCTTATAGAAGTTGGACAAAGTGTATCGTCATCATCAGTTGACTCAACAAACTTATTCTCGTCCTTCTTTCGAAGTGTGTTAAGTAATAACTCACCACCTTTGTATGAACGGTACTTGAGTAGTCTGCAGTCGTATGACCTGCACATGCCGCTTATCTCATTCACCGAAGAAGACATAAACAGGAAGTCGAGCTGTCTCGAAGCCTGAAAAGGAGCCGGACCGGATAAGCTACAACTTCCTTTCATAAAGGCATGCGGTTCCTCGCTGGCTTTGTCGTCTACTTTGCTTCTCCACCATTCGCTGAGAGAAGGGCAATTTATGGAAAACGGCATCAATAATCCCAATTCATAAAGCAGGTCCACGATGTGCAAAGTTAGAGAGAATATTCTATTCTAAGCTGCTTTTCGAAAGTTTTTGAACGAATGCTGCTTGACCTCAGCTATCCATCTATCCGCTACATCATCGCAAACAAATAACATGAGTTTGTCAAAAAAGAATCTCCTACAACAAACCTCATGAGCTACGCGTCCCAACTGATTGACAAAATTATGAAACGGTAACCAGTGGACGTTATTTACGTTGACTTTTTGATAGTTTTCGACCGCGTTCCTCACGCCCTTGCTGTGGGAAAAAATTAAAAGATACGGGTTTCCACTCTGGTTCACAAATTAGACTAATTCGTATCTGACTGATCGTAATGCATACGTGTGGATTGGTTCGCCAGATTCGTCGTTCTTTTCTGTCATCTCTGGCGTACCGCAGGGCAGTCACTTAGGTTCACTTCTCTTTGTACTCTTCATTCATGATATTTGCGCTGTTTTTAAATCGTCTAAGATGATGTATGCAGACGACCAAAAATTGTTTCGTGTAGTAACATCAACTATGGACTGCTGCTCTTCAAAAAACGCGGAAAAATCATTAAAAAACATTCATTGCTAAACAATTAGCATCTTCCAGAAGATAATATGTTGTTATCCTCGCTGAAGAGACAAGATTAATTACACGTTTTGAAGTAGGGATTACACGCTACCAAAGGAATATTTTCTTATAGAAACATTTATTAGAGCTGTTAATACTGTGTGAACTTTGATGGTTGGTATCTGATTTTTTTATGTTGAATGCATTTTTTGTCGATTTCAAGTTTTCTAACACTTCTGATTTCGTTGTTCGATGTTCCATGTGTTTATTCGTTCCAACGTTCCAACGCAATGGATCTTACCTACTGAAACGTACATTCTCCACCATTCCAATTGTAGGACCTCGAGACTCAAGATAGCGAAGGAGCAACCACTCCAGGCGGAACTAGAAGAGGAAACGAGAAAGCTGTGTTAGCCCGTGTGTGGGGCAATTTTGACACAAGGTATTTTGTACTCTATTTCGGGAGCAATTTTAAATCAAAACCATACCTCTTGCAGATACATGAAGCCTTTGCTGACCCATTCACGGCCTACACTACTGGAAACATTACCAGTGTGTATGAGTCCCATCGCAAGGCTTCTGACAACCACCGAGCAGCTCACCCAGGTATGGATTATTCACGGATGTGATTTCAAGTATCAGTATATACTCATGCGGTTGAATTATTCCAGGAGGGCCCAACGAGACGTGCCGACTCAGACTCGGATCTGTGCATTGATGACGATGATCGCACATCACGGGGCGATGGCAGTCTTCGACGCAACTCAATCAACCGCGTAAGTATACGCCTTGTTTCGGATGACCGTACTATTTTTGCGAGCTATAAGAATCGCGACTGAATGTATTTTCGAGCATAGTGAATGCTTTCTACCAAATGCCACAACACTTAACATACACATTTACAATAACCGAATGATGGATAGAATAAAATAAGTAGTATTTTCTGTTGGTACTGCCAGACAAAACTAAACACTAAAAGATATTCAACGAATTTAGTTCTCGGAGTATCGGAATGATCTACTAACATTTGCAAACAAAAATATGAAAATATGTGATTGGTACCGATGGTTAAGACAATTTACTACTTACATTTGATATTTTAGTGACGAGTGCAATCCACCTCGAATAACAAATTCCTAGTATAGTTCAGTATTGCAATCGTCATGGTTATATTTCACAGGCAAATATTTTCTTTTGATTTTCTTTCTATTTTTCTATACCTTGAATTAACTGATCGCATGCACGCCCTGCCACTCGCGTCACGAATGTCGGTATGGATCTCGTTGATAAAAATTAAAAAAAAAACAAAACTAATACGGAAACACTTACATGCTTGAAAACAATAATGACACCCACTAATTTACGTTCGAATCGTTGTTTGGAAACACACTACCTACCCATGCTACTAGCAGAGTGCCGCTCAAGAAGCGAACGATAGCCTGCATTTGTGTCATACATTAGGCAATAATTTTATGTAAAATAGCGTCTACACGAAGCGGTTGAGGTTCCTTCCTTGTAAGTTTTGGTTTGCATGTTTTTAGTTTTGTAGCTTTTTCTTTCGCCCCATTTCGATTGGTTTTGTTTGTAAATTAGTTTCGTTTATTTCTTTTCGTTTATTGTATCATTTTTGTTCCTTAATTTCAGCCCAAAGTGAGAAAACAGTAGGGTATGTCTAATTATTTTTTTGAGCCGTTTGAGACAATATCAAGATAGAGAGCGAATGGAAATGATCGAATCATGTTCTTTTTTCCTAAAGGCGAACGCGATTATAAGTATTATTTGGCCAAATATGTAGATATTTGTATAGTTTATGTAAGCACTTGGATTCAGTTTAAAAACGTTTAATAATAAGGATCGTTACAATATCGCAGATACAGGCAGGATATAATCATGAAAGAAGCATGATCAAATTACGTTACATTATCTCTACTTCCCTTTAGATCGGTGGTACTCAACCTTTTTTTTCAGAGGGGCACAAACACAAAATAAAGTAAAGAAGGGTGGTGTATAAGACACGACCGCATTGTTAACGTAGGGCTGCGAAATTATAAATAGCGAGAAAAAAAATATTATAAAAAATCAAGAATTAAGCTCTTTACTATAAACAATTCGTAGCACTGACAAGGACTACCAAATGAATGAATGATTTCACTGAGTGAGGGGCGTGAAAGTTCCGCGAAGTAAAGAAAAACGCCAATTTGAGTAGATTTTAAAATTAACTCTCAAAATTAACATGCACTGTTGATTGCTCGCTGTCTAGAGCAGTGGTGGCCAGGTATAGACATGGCCGCATCAGAATTTTCATTAACTTTTATTAAAGGTATAAAAGTATCCAGAATTAATATTTTTGGCAAATTATTCACGTAGATTCGAAATCGCTGAGGCTAGTCGTTACTCACTGCAGATTCTCGATGGAGTTCTTTGACGATTGATAATTCCAATCAGAACTCCACAGTCATGCTCCTCCAACTTGACCCAAAGTAAATAATCCGATGGGTTGGCAAATGGCCAATCATTTGCGGAAATGAAATCTGGTAGGTTTGTGGCTAGTCTCGTTTTTTAACTGTTCTAGGAGTTTTCTGAATCGTTCCAAACATATCCGCTTCAATATGGGCGTCAATTATTGACTCACACATCGATGTTCGCACCAGTTAATTTATATAGTTGATTTCGACTGATGAACGCTTTTGTTTCCGAAGAAAATTGCGTTGAACGCGTTCATGAATAACATAGATAACATCGTGCAGTCGTACCGACCTCGGACGTCCCTATTTGGGCCTATCGCCCACATCAGCTGTTTCTTTGTACTGTTTTAGTGTACGAAAGATGAATCGTTCATTGATAGAAAACGGTTTGGGCAGTTCGTAGATATGTTTTGACGTTTTCCCGCACTTTAATAACGTGACAATTGACACCGTTTCGATTTCGCTCGAACTTCTTTCCTTGAACCATTTTATCTAAATCAGCTTGAATGTGAAAGATAGCGATGCAAAGCTTGTTTTCCAAATGACTGTCAGTGATTTGATCCTTGACTTTGATTTCACTTCTTTCAGAACTGAAACAACTGCTAACAATTTGTGGATTCAAACAAAGAAGTAATAAAATGAGCATGTTTTATCAGTTCTGAAATCGCGCTAGAAAGAAGAGCTAGTAGCTAGTAGTAATCCAAGACATCATGGTTGGCCACCACTGGTCTAGAGCGACACTGAAACACTGAACTTCCTGAATAAACAAGTTGTTTCTCTGTATCTCTTAGTGAAATCTCATTTCCAATACTCCTAAAGCAACGCTCCAAAGAACACTCAGAACAAGTGTCTTAGAATATCAACAAATATCCACGAGTAACGAATATGATTTGTTTCAGTGTTAATGACTTTCATTCAGCTTGAAACTCACTGCCCTCATTATATTGATGACAATAACAAACGAGTTCATTTTGTTCATATCGGTAATGCATGAACAAATTTGCTATGATGAATGTATGCGGCCTTGAGTAGGGTTCATAACTTCGCTGGTATTTATACTTTGAATGTCAAAAGCAACAAATTGATATTCATCACATTCGAAACGAAATTCGTTCTGGCAGTGAATTTATTTGGCGAGACGGTACCAACGGCATATGCAGAACGGATGCAATGAGTGGTTGTAGCTAACGTCAAGTGATTTGCGACATCGGGAACAGCTGATATTCATTTGGCTAAAATGAAATTCAATTCCGACGTCTTCAATAATCAAGACGAAAATGACACTGGGTGGAAAAATAAACTTCAAAACATATTGAAGAACAAAAGTTCATTTGCTCATGTTCACTGGTTGTCTGGATCTGTCATTTTGATTTTCGTTTGGAATATTTAGGTTTTCGATGCAACCTAGCCCGAAAATATATGCATTTGAGCATAGCGAAGATGATTTTTGTCAACACTGCTCAGAGCGACCACAGAATATCCGAACCGAATCGGGTTTGTGGTGGGGTTGCAGCGTTGACAGCCTCCGCCGCGAAATCAATTTCCATCTTCAGTTTTCCACCGAAAAACGCAGTTCTCACCGCTGAAAAATACCTTCTTTACTCCGGCTTGCAGTGTGTTGCATTTTGACAACGCCAGTTTTAACCCGGAAGCAATGCACGAATTCACGGAAATTAATTGATGAACACCGGGTTCATTTTTCTGCCATCGGAAGCCACCAATCCAAAAACCATAACGCTAGCAGGAAGCTTGATCAGATACACGTTTCTATGCTCGGGCATGTCTTTTGCCGGGAGAGAACGAGGTTCTGGAATTCGGTATTCGGTATCAGAATTTGATACGGGATCCAGGGTAAACATGTTCTCGATAGTGAACTTAGAAAATCGGCTTCTTTTACTCACAGCCTATTCTGATATGAATTATAACTTTCGTGCATGCAAAGAGAATCAAAGCATTGTATGCACTTGAGAAACGAGAACCTTATCTATACGATGGCACAAACGTTAGGGATAATGGGGGCAAAGTCACCGGCTTGTTTGGTAAGGTGAATGATTTTGGTTTGTCCAGTCGCAAATATGATCATGGTTTGTCCACTTTTTTGAATGCTCGAATTCAGCACACCTTTGTCAAATCAGGTATTCGAATGTTTCAAAACATATAAATGAAATTGTCTTTTTCATGATTCACAGTAGTTTTAAAGTATATTTTAACGGAATCACATGTTTAAAAGGATTATGAAATACACCTTCTATTGGTGTCAATGCGTCCCTCATTCGAGCTAACTTTCAATCGATCACCAGATGATTATTTCGCACGTATTCAGACCTTTTCTGGATTATAACACTTACAAATATTGTAAACATCATTTTTGCACAGCATTTGTATCAGATTTACATAGCTAAACCATTAAATTAATGCTTTTTGATGAACTCAATTCTGATCATGAGTTGTCCAATTCAACAATGTTGTTTTGTCCACATGATTTCTGTGGCAACCGCTTGGCGCGCTGAAGTTTGTTTATGGTGTCCTTTGCGCATAGCAGAAATAATGTTTCTCTGTGTTGAATGTGTTGAGGTGAACACTTTTAAAATGCCCAGGAAAAGGCAATGTTCTGAAGAAAGCCTAAATTATGAATGGATCAATATGATGACAGTAAACTCAAGCAATGATAAATGCAACATCTACTTGAGAATTCGAATATTTGGTGATTTCTAAAACCGGATTTACTAGTTGCGTAAAAACATCCCAAATCGGAAAAACCGAGATCACTTGCTCTAGTATAACTATTGACTATTGATACCGTACTGAGAGTCATCTTATGTTTGAAGAATTTCATCACTTTTGAGTCACCCTGTACTTCAGTGGAGCTGTCGCTTGTCAAAATATAAATATAAACAAAAATCGCTTTCTCGGTGGCCATTCGGTCGTAGTTTTGTGCGTTTCGAAAGGAATTTCTATTGAAATTTAGTTTATTCGACCTGATATTTCCGACAAATCAACAGTTTGGACGACTGTTCACATATTTTAGGAGAAGTGAACACATATTTTGTTTTTCAGCGATTATTTCCATAGAAATTGTTTTGTTTTTTGTTTTAATATACGTAACCCGCGAAAATTCAAAATTCACGATATTTTTTGAACATACTTCGTACATGTACCTACAAGTTTCCTCCTCATTAAAAAAAAAAGATCGATTTTTCAAAGTTTTACTGTAACTGTAAAATGTATTATTTTACAACTGTAAAATTTTTTATTTCAATTTTCATAATAAAATTCGCTTGCTATCTTGAACAGCAATAAGTTGAGCTACAATATTCTTCGAAAAACTGAAATTGTAATGGTATGTGCCACTTTCCCCCATTTTCCCTACGGTATTTTGGAATGCATCAAAATTTAAATAAAATAACTTTAAAGTCGAAAGTTTTGGTGGTCCGTTGGAGGGTTCTGCAGAAGCAGTTAAAGATGGGTGATTCATGATTCATACTTGTTCCTGCGAGAACAATACACGAGATTTATGCCCTTATTGCCAATGTACGTAGCGCACTGCCTCGCAAATATTCTTCTCGTGCTAGACACAGTGCGGCCCTAAGCGATTACATTTTGTTCCTCCCACCAGCGTTATTTTTTTGATAACGCTTTGTGCGAGTGATTCAATCATGCGCAACGAATCTTCACATATTGACTTCTGTCAGTTCAATAAAAGTTCATTTTGGATGTCACTTACGTGCAATAATTCGCATTCAAAGCAGTTTTTGTGCCATGTAAATAGGTTTTTGGGTCATTAAGTAACAAACTTCGTTCAGCCGTCAAAAACATATTAATACTCGAATCCTTGCACCCCAAACGTAAGGATTTCGTTTCCGAAGTTTTAAACTTGCAACCTTGTACAGAGGCGGAAATGATGTGATGCAAAAATACAGAAGCACTCTCAATCATACGACATGAAATTTGTGCCTGCGGTGCCTCCACCGAATGAAATTGCAATACTGTGCGCGATATCTATCTTTCATTATTCCTTTGCATCGAGCGAAACAACTGTGTCAGACCTTATCATTGAAAAATACTGCTGTCTGCCATTTGACGCGAGACTGTGGCTTGAATAATGATGATCATTGTTCAAATCACAGAGCTTTTCAAATTTATCAGTTCATTCGCGTTGAAAAAGGCCAATTTGGAAAATCAAACTAAACTCTCTCTGTCTTCAGGTCGCTGGCTGGATGACTGATGAATCGTGGAATAGCTAATAGCTTGTTCATACACAATAAATTGAAAACGAGCAGAGCTTGAAATGCAATATTTTCTCTATCCATATTGTCCGTGAAACAAACGTTGCAGTTGCTATTTCTTTTTCATAAAAACGAGTCCTGTTTTCTGATTTGGCACCACTACTGGAAGACGTAGTCCTACGAAAAAAAAAATGGTTATGATTTGTTAGATTTCCGTTATTGTTACACATTAATTTGGTAGTAGCCCACGGGCCACAGGTTGAGTATCAGATAGTACCGAATAAGTATCATATGTTCCTTCTCGCTGTTAGTAGTGTAACGTAATTCGTGGATGTTTCTAAGCAGTATTGTGAAAATCGTTTCAATGCACAGTAAGCTTGTTGCTCATGTTCCAATCTCGTACATTAAGTGTGAGCTTTTTTGTGTGTTTACATCAGATTCGTACTCCTAATAATGAGTGAACACTCACACACGTTGATTTCTCTCGCAAACTTTCAAGCAGAGCTAATTGACTAATTTGTGTAGTTTATGTGGGTGAAATGCCATCGGGTTCATATTTTAGTTGTAGACAATTGATTCAATTTCCTTGAAAGATTTGCACAAATGAGCGGAAGTCAGCTTTACAACTTTCGTCCAAATTTCGTAGCACCATTGTGCTTGATTGACCATTGGAAGTTACGCAAATTCACCAATTTAAGAAATCGGACGAAGCTTATTGGAATACGAATATTGCTTCGAAGTAATTTTCGGACCGTAATCTTAGCAATAATGCTGCGGGTGGAGAAAGTATAGTGTGCCAATGTTATATAAACGTATTCATCGAATGTTAATTTGAACTGTTAATATTTTATTTTAGTGGATGATTTTAGTTTATTTCAAAGACTAGTTATATTTATGTAATGATACAGCATCACAGTCGATTACAGTTCGACTCGGACATGTGTTGATAATGGTGAAATCGTCTGTGATGGAACACAATATATAGGCTTATAGTTTGTTTAAACCGTACTTAAATGTTAAGTTTTAATTTGTTCTCTCTTTAGAAGGCTAGGGATAGCTTTGCTCTGATCATAGATTTTGGTATGAGTTTCCCGTAAAGAGCTAAACTTCCTCTAAAAGGTTGGATCCCAAATGAGCAGCATACCACGTTTTAAACAAAAAAGATCTTGCGAAGATAGAGTTCTTCTAGAATAGACCAAAAATTGTTATCACGAAAAGGAATCAGTCCAATGTTTGAAAAAGTGACTTGTTAGGAAAAAAATGTTTAAACAAAAATTGAAACACGGATGCTATTTTCATCAAGCATGAAGGGATTATTTTGAACAATAACAAAACACGACAGACGAGTGAAAATTTGCTATAAATATAACATCATGTATGAAATGCATTCATCCATTTATTCTCTGAGTGTTTTTTTCTTCTTTTTCTTCGACACCCTCTCGTTCAATATCCGAAATGCCACACTGCCCTGTATCATGTAGCTGGAGATTATGGATGATTCCGTTCATAATTCGCTAAACACAACCAACTTCGCCAGTCGAGTCATACAGCATGGTAAACGCACAGGAGGCAAAATATTCCATTTTTAGCATAGAAATCCTAAAATGTCGCATCTCATTCGGACAATAGAACTTGTTTTTTTCTCGCGTGACTGTGATATTTGCACACGAATTCGTTTGCCTCATTTTTAAGATCTCACCTAAAGGATATATTACGTCAGTGTTTGAAACATTGTAGCATTTGCTTATGTATGTAATTTGAATGTGTACACGTTTAATAAAAATCTCAATCATGTTTCATCCAATGATAAAATGTTGTTTTAATTCGAAATATACGTCCCTGTTAGAATCTCATACAACTTGGGCGCCGTGATGACGATTTTTTCAGATACCTGCGTAGCGTAGTGTCTGTGTGCTTCGTTTCTATTTACTTCTGATATTCTTCAACAAATCTTCCGACCCTGGATGCTTCCGCCTAACGTGATTAACTAGCAGTCGTCGAAAGCTATAATCGGCATTGCACTCCTTGCAAACGAAAGGCCTTTCTTTGGTATGCGTTCGGTGGTGTATTTCCCGCACTGACTCCTTCACAAATGTTATTGGACAATAGAGGCATTTGAATTTTCGCTCCTGATTGTGTGTTAGCATGTGTCGGTTCAAACCGTGCCTGGTGAATAGGAGACCATTGTTAATAGATACTGATCACAAATAGTCTTGCAGTTCGTACGTAGTTCGAAACTTTTTACCACACTCTTGGCAAACTTTGTCCGGTTTCTGGTGCGTTGCGAACTTGTGATGATACAAGGCCAGGTTGCTGTTGAATGTCTTGTCGCATTTATCGCACGGGAAGTTTCCATCTGAGTGCTTATAACCAATATGACGTTTCAATTTATGCTTGCAGTGGAAAGATGACGCACAGCCTTCCTTAGGGCACCTGTATGGCTTCACACCTGGTTCAAAAAAAAAAAACAGAAACAGAAAAAGAAACAGAAATAAATTACAGAAAGATTTGACTAAATCAGCTCACCTTTATGCATATTCAAGTGACCCGGAATCAGAGTTTTGTGCACCATTCTACCACAAACTTCACAGGTAACCAGTGCTGCATTGTATTCGTCCTTGTAGCTACGTTTTGGTTTTATCTTTTTCCTAGCACCAGTTTTCTTCGATCGAGTTTGCACAGATTCCTCCTTTTCATTTGGCTGATTGTTGTTATTGTAGGCGTTTGTAATGAACTCATCGGAGAGGATATCTCCAAAAAGTAAACTCTCGTCAATGTATTCTACTTCAGAGTACGGAATGCCATCGCCGAACAGCTCTAGGACAGACCTCTCATCTTGTTGACGACGGTTCTCCTCAATTTCCTGCCGCAGCATCTCTTGTATACTGTGACAATTTTCCTTGAACTCAGAGAAATCTTTTACTTTGTAGTAACAATCGTCGCAGATCTCAACAGGAAACAAATCATTATCTATATCCAGCTGTTGAACAATAAAACAAGATATCTAGCTGACATGTGCCACTTTTTTCTCACCGAAATACCTTTATCTGCACGCATTCCTCTACCATGGTTAGAATTGCTTGATCGGCCATGGACTGATTGAGATTACTTTCCTCCATACAAAGACGACAGATTAGATCCATAATGGTGTGCTTTATGAGGGAAAATGAATCGTTAGACAATGGGATTGTGATAATTATCTAGACCAATAGATATAATGAGTAACCTTCGCAATTAACACATCGGAGTTGATTAAAGATTCTATTAATTCTGCTTAAGGGGACATTCATAATTGGTCGATGTTCAGTCAAACCGGACCAAGTAACATAATTATGATTTCGAGTAAATAGAGCTCAAAGTTTGGAGCTGTGTAGTTTTAGTAGCTTTCAATCATTCTCCCCAATTGTTTTTCTACAGCTCTTAGTTACTGTTCAACATAGTAGTGTAATGGTATCAATACACAAAAGAAACTTCTTTAAATAAGGGTTTTACGACTAGGCAATGTTTACTTAGTCCATTCTGACTGAACGAAACAATATTTTTCAGAGACTTGGTCCACTATGACTGTAAAATTTATTGATGAAATCATATCATTCATTCAGTACGTAGTGGACGTGGATTTTAGACCGTATAATTTCCTCCTAATCTATACAATAAAACAAACTGGTTTTATGACTTGAAGCAGTATTCTAATTACCAAAAATAATCGGTTCAATTAAAAATTACATAACAAAATGTAATCCAAATAATCATCCTTGTCTTCATCCTGTTTTAGATTCTCGTAAAATTAGGAAAATCCGAAAACACAATCCACCGCAACTTAATCTTTATTCCCTGACTGCACAACATCTCATTAAAACTTCAATTTTTTACTACACCGTGTCCAAGATTTTAATTCATTATTTTACATGAGATACACCAGGGTTTTTTTTTACGCGGGGGATACGTACCTCGTAAGAAAAACCGCGTAAGAAAACCATGTCACCTAATGATAGATATCAAATGAGACTATCCTTACGTAGAACGGAAGTAAAAAGTTGATTGTTGCTCGCTTCCGAAAACCCGTAGTTTTTCCCGCAATTTCGTTGGTTAGTGGTAGCTATAGTTCGATTTTTCTCATGAATGAGGTCATCTGCTGTTCCTAGGAGATTCCCTTGTGATTTGTACACTCTACTGCCGATGCACGTGCAGTACCACTGTTGGACCGTCCAGAGCTAAGTAGACAGGGAAATCCATTCACGAATCGCTGCCTGTAAAAACCACGTCCCGTTGTACCGCCCGGTGAGCTACCCGTTACCCAACACCTAAAATCCCCGTAAGAATCGTGATAAGGTGCGGCACTAATTTCCTTCATAAGCGCTAAGTTCCGTTACAAGCACTAATTACCGTAATATGCTCTGGGGGAACATAAGAGAAAAATTCGAGCTGAGGAGGAGACGTGGTATTGCACTGGTCTTTTTTTATCGCGTAAAAAACGCGTTAATTGGAAAATCTGCGTAAAAAAAACCGTAAAAATCCGCGTGAAAACAAAACCGCGTTAATTAGAAAATCCACGTAAAAAAAACACGCAATTTTTTTTTCTGGGTGTATTCAGATTTTATTGGTTATTGTTTTTAATGAAAGATAATATTATGTTGATCAATTACATAACGAAAACAACATATCATATCGGAATTAGGTATCAAGGTTACCGCGGGTAATTATTGCGAACTAAAGTTGAGGCGCAAACACGAAAAAAAATATTTCATCTTGTTTTATCGATACAGTTTGTCGCGCAAATTCCTTCCTTCTTCTGAAATATTGCTCGAACTGTAGGTCCAAAATATGTCGTTTTGAACATTGTGAGACTGATGCAAGACAAGTAACTTTTCATCCGAAAAAAAACAATGTCTTGTCCACCGTGCTGTGATAGTAAGAGAGTTGCCCTCTCAAACCGTTTCTTCATTTCCCCCATTTTTTCGTCGCTTCATGAACTTTACGTTTCTACAAAGTTTAGCATTTCATGTTTGAGGCACGATTTCGAAACATTGAAATCAGTGGCAAATTACGTACAGAGCGTTATGATTTTCATTGAATTCGTTCCCTGACGATCTTATTCATTCGCTCAGTCCTTGCGGATCGTCTTCAACCGGATCTTTTCCGGTCATCCAACGAGGAAGTCTCACGGTATCTCTCAAAAAATCTAAAAATCATGCTTTACTCTCAGGTCTTTCAAACTTATGAAAATAGCGCCTGGACGCACCCTTCCGAGAACTTTTTTATCACTACATCACGAAGCTCTTTCATCGTTGATACACAATAGACACTGAATGAAAATAATCGAACATAATTGTTACTGGATTGTGTGAACATAGTACAAGATTACACTGATACAAATATAGTGTATGCTCTGCTGTTTCACCACTACAGCGAAGTAAAAGAGTGTGTGAGAATAACGGTGTATTTTATTTTATTGCCTTTATAAAACGAATGGAGATGTTTTTTTACAGAAGCACGTCTGGTGGCATGTGGAAGTACAGTTTGTAGCGTGGCCTTCATTCAGTTTATTGTGAGTAGCGGAAGTATGGCTTCGTTTTCTGACGCTATGTGAACGCGAATTAAGTGTGCTACACATACAACGTCCTGTCACCGTGAAGTCAACGTAAAGGAATGAAATGTCAAATATTCTCCCATGGAAAGAGTATAGTAGCATTCACATACACCATCACCGGCAAGTTTGACGTCGGTAGTTTTTTTTTTTTCAAGTACGGCTAAACGAATCTCTATCACTGTAGTATAAAGTACGCTACACATACAGCATCACCGTCCATGTGAGTAGTTGACGGTGACGGTGATGCTGTATGTGTAGCGTACTTTATACTACAGTGATAGAGATTCGTTTAGCCGCACTTGAAAAAAAAAACTTGAAACACTTACAAAACAACTAGGAATGTTTTTTTTTTGAAATAGTTATTTGCTTTAGTGATAGTATATTTAAGTCAATTTTATTGAAAGAACGTGCCTCACAATCACACACACACAAGGCGGCATCGGTGGATATAAACATTCAAACGTCGTTTTTTCCCGAGACATAAGTTTAGCCGCAGGGCATAGAAATTGAGTTTTCGCATAATCACCAAGCTTTTATCTGTGTTTTTTGAAAAAAATACTTGGGAATGTTCAATTTACAAGATAAATATAAAATGTGCAACGTAAGAAGTTGGTCAGATTAGTGATTTACGTAGAATTTAAAGGAATGGCCAAAGGTATTCTATTGACGGAAGAGGGGTGGAAGATATTCAGTGAACAAAAGTTTTCTAATCGCTCGATCGTAACAAAAATTGGTCGATCCGAGAAAGTGGTACGGAATTTCTGTAAATAGTGTCAAAAATATTAGATAAAACGAACAACAAATGGGAACACCAAAGTTACTTTGCGTCTTAGAGGTCGAATAGGACACGAAGCAACCAGGAAACGATGTCCTGCTCATACATTAAGGTGGAATCGGTTGTTCCAGTAACGAAGAGGCATATTGCGCGCATCTTGAATGAGTCACCAAACATCATGTGGAAGAAACCTCCAGGGAAGCCGAAACTGACCGCCACCCATAAGCAGAACCATCTCATTTTCGCCCGGCAATACATGGAATGGAAACTAGAATGGAGAAATGTTGTATTTTCCGGCGAAAAAAGTTCAATTTGGATGGTCCGGGCTGTTACAGATGCTATTGGTACAATTTAAGTCAACGACATGTCGTGAGATCGAAGCGAAACTTTGGGGGCGGAAGTTTGACAGTGTGGGGAGCCGTTTCCTATCACAGCAAGCTTCCCATTTGCTTCATTTTCACCCGAATGAACTCCGAAAAGTATCTTTAATTACTGGAGGGCGTTTTGATTGGCCATATTGAGAATAACGCTACCGAGGATGTCGTTTTTTCAGCAGTATTATGCATAGATCCACGTTTCCAAGCAATCGAAGGCATGGTTTACCGAGAAGGACATTCCGCTTCTTGAATGACCTGCTTGCAGTCGATTGCAATCCCATAGAGAACCTGTGGAGAATCTTGGCCGAGATGGTCTATGCAAACGGATGACAATTTGACAACATTTCCAGTCTCAAGGCAATAATTCAGGAGTGTTGGGTTATAATCAATATGGCAACACTTTAAAAGCTATCTGACTCGATGCCAAATCGAGTTTTCAAAGTGATCCGAAATAGAGGTGGACATACTAAATATTAGCTACCGATTGGACTCGAAATTTGCTGCACAAATTTTCTTTTATTAAAATTTTAGGATGCGGCTAGACGAATGTCCACCCTGATTCCACATATTTGAATTACTTAGAAAACAAAAAGTGAATTTACACTTTTTTTAGAATGAATTCGATGAAAATAAACAATAATAGTCTTTTATGAACAAAACTGTACAAAGAATTGACTTATTTTTAAAAATATTGAGGAAAAATAGGGTGCGGCTAAACGAATGTCTACCACTGTATGCGCTGTTGGGCGTGGTACGCAACTTACGTAACACTAAAAATGCGATTTTTGGACCCCCTCCCCCTATAAGTAACGTAAGACAAACCCCCCTCCTTATGTTACGTAACGAATAATCGGCACACAAAGTCAAAGTCGTTTGAAAAATTTTCATAATGCTTTATCTCAGTGATTTTCAACCGGTGGGGAATTCCCCCCTAGTGGGGAATTTGTTCATTAAAATGGGGGAATTGTGCAAGGGAATATTGCACATTTACTTTGCTTTGAAGATGGCAATGATTAGCAAAAATTGCTGCAAAAACTTTATTGGATGCGCCAAATTTGCGATCCTCGGCAAACATTTCTTAATCTGAAATGTAATGTTCAATTGAACAACTTCGCAATGTTTGAAAGACTTCCGTCAGTAAATTGTGATGAAACAGGCGACTAAACAGTACGGAAGACCATAAAAAGGAAATTATACAGCATTTGTCAAGAGTTTTTACAATAAGTTAAACTTGAAATATATTTTTATTATATCAAAGAATCAGATCTGAACATGGTTTGAAATTCCTCCCGACTGGAAGTGACGAGAGTTTCGGATCGATTTCAGAACAAACTCATCGATTTTCAAATGATCGATTCTTATCCTGATATGCGGAATAAGCGTTACGAGTGTTGTCTTTTGCGTAGTATTTATGTGAATCTGGATTTCCTACAATGCTTCTGATAGGAACACAACACCGTAACGGAGTGGATATCGAAGATGACATGAGGTGTGCTTTTCTACAACGTCCTTAAGAATTACGATTTAGGCGGAAAACGTTCATGTTGCCATACTAACTTGACAGTTTTTTTTATATCTTTTTTGTAATCAGATACAAGTATAAAATCAAATTTATTGCGAATATAACTTGAAAACCGTTTGTATTCTTTTACTATTTTACTGAAATACTACAGACTATCTTCCGAAATACTGATAGGGGGGATACTGGGATTAATTTTTGTAAAGGGGGAATGGAGCGCAAAAGGTTGAAAGCCACTGCTTTATCTTGTATTAAGTAATTAAAATATCAATGTAAAAAATCATAGAATTTCTAACAAACAGAGACACTCACATCTGTTGGGATTGGTTCTTTCAAACCATCTGGCGTTTAGCTGAGAGGAACATGGGCTGGTATAAATTCATGTATTTTATCCCATTTGTTTATTTATTTAGGCTTATTAGCATTTTAACTTTAACACAGTCGGATTTTAAGCGTGAACATGTTACATGTTCTATCGTATCTATAAATTGTACACTACACAGTAGCGATGTTTTTTGCAGAGCAAAACAGTTCCAATGGGTGAATCGATCTCCATTCGACCGTGGATCGATATCCATCGCTGATGATTATTGGGTGGACGTAGTTATTCTATAACAACACGAAGATTGTCAATTGAGGGCCTTGAGTTTTGAACTCACGATTGATAAAATTGTGTATATACATTCTGGCAAATATATATCGGGAGTACGTGTTTTTAATGGAGTTGCTTTATCTGAATATCATCTAAATTTATATTATCGTCTTCAAAATAGGTCTATTCTGGAACACTTTTTCCATCGAATAAACCAAATTTGTTTCTATGCCTTCAATGCTGTCAAAACGGGTCTCACGAGTCGGGAATTTGAGTTTCGGAAATAGGAAAATGTCACACCCATTTCTCGTCGCCAGTAATTATGCGATAGATGTTAGATGGATCAGCATTTGATCGTTCAAGCATATATTCACCCACTTGATTGCTATGCAATTTTTGAAGAAAATTGAGCTCTTCTGGTACTAGTCCTCATGCCCAAAACATCAACCAAAATATGACGAACGGTCTCATGTGAGATATTAAATATATTAAATATTATTAGAATGTCTAGGGCGAATTCATTTAAACAAAACAGCTGATCATTCCTGCATCTCATTGTTTACATTTCAATTTTAAATCATGTGTGTTTCATATCGTTTTGACATAGGACTATGTCTTTGATTTCTATATAGGGGGGTCACTCTACGAGAAATGTAACGAAACGCATATTACTCAAAATGGTTATTGCGACATATGTTGTGTTATATACCATTAGACAGGAAATTTATCCAGCATTTTTGCTTAGAACATGTATAGTTAATATAGTAAATAATGTTAACAATTTGACGATTAAAATGGGTATGTTTTCTTTCGATTGCACTAACCACTCGCTTTCCTCCAACGCAACGAGCAATCTTTTTGCCTAAATTTGGGCGTTAGCTCACAATGTGAATTGATGCGTATAATTAAAGTGACCAGATGGTCAGAGGTCTAACGCGGGACACAAAAAACAAAAAGTTATGTATATACGTTATGTGAACATAAACCATAGTTTAGCGAGTCAAAACTGATCAGTATTATTTCTTTCTGGGTATCGGCACTCAGTTGTGATTTTTCGGTGGTTTATATTTTGTTTACGCCCGAAAATCACTCGCTCAATCAGAGCATTTACGCCTGGCAAGTACAATTTAAATTCTACAATTTATTTCAAATTACCGAATGGAATGCTCAAAAATTTCAATTCATTTTTCATCGATTTTAGTGTTAACGTATGCATTCAAAAAAATGGATTAATTTGGATGGCGATGAAAGATAATTTATAGGAATTTTTTTTCTTTAATTCTTACGTTTATTAAGTCTACAACAAAAATGATTCAAGGCTGTTGATTCACAGCAGCAGCACTGTCAAGCAACTTGATGATTTTTCCATATTGTAAGCTCCACCCACAGCGAAGGAGTTGGAGGCACTTTGTGTCCGCCAGATATAGCCGATCTGGTATTTACAATATCATCTCTTTGTCGCTCCTTAAGCCGGGAGATCGAAGCAACCGGCCAAACGGTGGAGAAGAACCTGGCCAAAATGGACCTTTTTATGCGGAAGCGTCAGACGAGACGGGCCGTATCTGAGCAGCAGGCAATCACCCAGAAGAAGTAGCTTGAGGTGCTGGTGAAAAACTTCCTTCCGGCAAAAGAAGTGAAAAACTTCTTTTCGTACTCATAATGAAAGACGAGAGGTACTTGATGCTAGAATTCATCAAATGACAGGGGACCGGGTACTTTACGTTCCCCAGGTAAGCGATGACGTCGAATATATCATTCACATCAAGTTCTTGGAGAAGGTCCTTCTATGACAGACGTAAAGGAAATGTCCAAGCCGCTCTTCTTTCGAGTCATATTGTGAACGGAAAGATATATAGTACGAAGTGCTTGCCGGAGTTGGGAAGGTGGTCTTTATGCCGAACCTGGGATCAACCCATTATGCCAAAAGATCACTGGAGGATTGATCGGCTGGAGATAAACATTGTCGCGACCACCAACCTTCCCAACATTCCCCACCTGCGCCCGATAAAAAACTTTTGGACGAATGGCCAAAATAGAGATACAGACGACCCCCAAAGCCACGAAAAGGTAAAATAACATGGTTCAGGTTCCGGCCAACTTCCGTAAGACCGCCCAGCGCTTCATTTACGATACTTCATCAAACAACTTTGCCTCTTCCTGTGAAGTATACACTAGTTCTTCCGGCTTATTTAAAACGTTAAGCCCTGACCGAACTAGGGGACCAAAGATGAACTTTTCGTCTGACTCACGTTGGTCCCTGCGGATCAATAGGGGACTTATATAAAAATCATTTTCCAACTTTGTTGCATTCGCTTCCAGTTCACACTCTCTAAAAAACAAGCTCAATGTCGGTGCGATAATACCAGCTCAACGTATTAATCTTTGGATGCATTAGAAGCGCTCTTGAGCAGTCTGCCAAATAAAAGTTTTTTTTATGTTCATCCATTTAAGAAAATCAACATGATCAAATTGTAATATTGAAATATATTGAAATCGCGGGACATTTTCGTTTCTTTTGCCAAATGCGGGACGTTTCGCGGGACATTTTGTTGAAATACGGGACTGTCCCGCGTAACGCGGGACGTGTGGTTAGTTTACGTATAATGAATTATTCTCCATTTACCGATAATAGGAATTTATCAGTTATTGCATTGTATGTTGCCCAATCAATTCGTGCTCAATTCTCGTTTTTATCGTGTGTGTCTTGCTAACTATTTATGTAATTGTTTGGTTATGTAAAAAAATGCAATTCATGAATTTAACAGGCTGCTGATTTGAAATATTGAACGGGTATACTCACGCATATCAGATTATGCTAGCTTGAGTAGTCGCGATCTTAATATTATGCTCCCCATATATGTCTTCCTACTAAACCCGCTTCACCTTCCTTCACCACTACAACAGCTACACGAACATCCTAAGAGAGCATCCATAGTCATAGAATACTCAATATATATCAGCGGGCTATAAAGTTTTTACAAACAATGTTCCGAACAACGTGGCAACGAAGGAGAAAATGCTGTTTTTTATCTATAACATATTTCTGTAGTCATCGATTTATTTGACTTAGACTTATATTTATGTAGATCTAAACTATTTTGACGTGTGTTTAAAAATGATACATGATGACTCTTTGTCTTCTTCTGCATAATTGAATAACCAGAAGGAAAGGGTAGTATTGGCTTTAATGGTATTTTTGTGAACATTTTTGAACAGATTGTGGTTCCGGATTCATATCTCATCTAACCCGCCTCAAGGATACAAGTTCCTACAGGAAACGGTTTTTTTCAGGGCTTCAATGTTATGTATCAAAAGAGAAAAAATTACAGATTTTAAGCAATGAAAAAACTCAATTCCAATACAATTACTACACACAATCACAGTCCTATGTCAGGATCCCGTCCGTGCCTCTAGGCTCAGACCCATCAACTTTTTTTGTGAAAACGAGTACCATGTTCTCAAAACTGTCCAACAAATCATACACTTTTTCCAACATTCCCGAGAGTCAGTAAGCGAAAATGAAAGTGTGAGTATCGGAGCAGTTCGTAAGGCGATTCGGAAGTATGGTGAAAAAAATATACTTTCGAGGACATGAAAAAATCTAGTTGGACCCGGGCCCTGTAAACCAAAACCTGGACCTGAAAATCGTTCATGCTTTTGCTCGTAAAAAGTGTGCTTTTGTTCGAGTTTTGATAAAATAAAGTGATGGCCAATGTATTGACGATGCCGACAAGACGATTTTTACGGGAAAAGTTCAGCAAAAAATGCTATGGTCTTGCAAGCAATCTGTAATTGCGAAATGTTTTCGAAGTCATTTTTGACAACTGGTGTTTACGTTCCGGCGTTTGTTGCCAGAAACATACTTTCGCCAAATATGTGTTACGCAAAGAACACGAAAGCCTGGTATAAAACCAATGTAGTCGAATTAGTACCAAATATGACGAATTAGTACCAAACATGCCAGACCGATCGAAACATTTTAGGATCCGACGATGACACGTTTGTGGCTAAAACAGGACATGACAACTGGTTTCTTAGGGTGGGTTTAGACTAGTGATATATTCATGTGAAGAAATATGATGAGATTTATAGAAATCGCATCAACCGTTTACACTAGCGTGAACTTCTATAATGAATGTATTCATATTTTCGGTGAATTTATTCACCTAAAGTAGAACTGCATCCAACTTTAGTGATTTCTCACCAGTGAGAAATTCACAAGCGTTTACATATGCTGGATTTATTCAAGTTATATATACCTCGAATAAGTGTATCATATTTATTCTCACCCGTTTACACCTATTTTCACGTGAATAAATCCATCTATAGCTATAGATCTCCCTAATGTAAACTCGCCATTACGCTTACTCTTCGACCAAGTGCGAGCAACAGGGATGCCGAACCACTCGAGATGTCAAGATTCCAAATGAGATAAAGTTTCTGAAGACTATTTCTTCACGTCTCTAACATATGTTTTCGTATCATATATTCTATGAATAATTGCATTTGAATGATGTAAAGCAAAATTGTTACGTATTTCTCAACAAATTGTATTTTTCTGTTATGCTTTATCATGAAAACTAGTGTGAGAATACATACCATGAGTGCATTATGTAAAAGTGTTTCTTAAAATATTATCTTTAGTATTGATCAATTGGCAGGTAGTCCGAAAACTGGTCTGAAATCGACCCATTATTGTTTAGTACTGTGCCAGGGTAACGGTTTCTATTGCCACTTTTGAGAAAGAACGGGAAAATGTGTTTTAAATCAAAAATTTTCTCGAACCCTATACATACCGAACCCCTCGTTGACGGTATGCCAGAACGCTAGTAATCTGTGCTTGAAACATCAAACAACAATGTTAAGAACTAGCAATGAAAAAATTGAAGTATTTAGCGGAATGGTAGAAAATGCATGCTCAATGCGTTGTGTGCACTAGCACCAAACCTTTTTCCACGCTATGCGAATGAATTTTGCAATTCAGAACTAGAAACAAACAAAGAAAGCTAAATACAAAAATGGAAGAAAAAAGTTCAATTGGTCTATTTCTCCGAATCCGATGATGGAAGAGTAACCTCGAAGAACAACCAATGGAACAGTCATATGTTCAGCTTGTAATGAATTCCAATTGTGGTTAGTAAGTCTACAAGTTGCCGTTTGCAACTTAAAAAGAGGAATGCGACACATGGCCGTTTGTTTGTTGTTCTCGCGAGGGCACTATTGGATCAATTACCTTCAACTTTTTATACCACGCAATACTTTCTACTAAACTTTGCTCCGGTTGTTCAGGAATCGGAAAACGAAAGCTACCATGCCGACTAACTGTCTCCAGTCGTCAAAAAACTCCACCAATATGGGACAATTCTATGGTGAAACACATGTTGACGCAGTTTCTTTTCCGGTTGTTGAATCTAGCACATGTTTCGAGATCGACCCATAAGAACTTTTCATCCACCTTGAATATCAAACTGCTGGCTATCCTGTTCGCAAGTTGTTTTCGTACGACTGCAGCCTGTAGCTCGCCATGCTGTGCTGATGGAAGGCAACTCCGGAGCACCAAGTTCCATGAGGTAGTGCTCTAAGAAAAATCAACGAGTGTCAAAATCAGGGCTCTGATATCCCTATCTCTACCAACAAAAATTGACCATAGGCAGCATAGAAAGGGCTCATGCTCAGTGTTCAAGCTGTCAATTCAGTCGAGCTGTCAAGTTTATTTTGGTTTTTTTTTGCAATGTGAATGTGGCACGAGGTGATTTCTATGCTCCAGGTGATCGAAAATGGTTATCAATGTCTGCGTTAATCGTCGCTTCCCCAGGAACAAATTTGCGTCATGTTTCACCGTTACCCTGAACGTTAATTAATCCATTACCCGAATGTACGTTACTTCGCTACCACCATATACCTAGGACTTTATCTACGACAAATTTATATTCAAGGATCGTCGATCTGTTTCTTCTGCAAGACATTGAGGACCGTGGGAGACTTCCGTCTCCGTGCTCACTGGAATATCATCCACAAAATAGTTCTCGACGATCGCTTGAGCCGGATAATGCTTCTCAGCGTTCACGTTTTTGGCGAACTGTACGCGATTTCACTAAAAATATACGTTCTTGTAAATTGTACATCTTGACACTAAAAACCATCCGATCAGACTGCCGAATATGATATTATAGTCTCGAAGTGGGGAATGCAGTGTTACCATCGACGGAGCGAAAAAAAAATTATAAAGAACGATTCGATTTTTTTGTGTGAGGGTTTAGTCTGAAAGACCCTGTACTTTCTGAAAGATTTAATTTCCAATTCTTATTATTAGTTTTTCTCGAACAAAACTAGCTATCCCCATTTGTCACGTTCTGTCTAAATTCAATACTTTCGTCACTATTTTCATGCGAGGCACTGTGATTTGTCAAGGAAGAAGAATTCTACCAACAGATTTTGTGGTACAGTATACCGAAAAACTAAAAAGTTTTACGGCGAAAGTTGCAACAGTTGCAAAAATAAGCTCAGGCCTTTTGAAAAAGTTTATAGCCGAGTCACGTTATATGGTTCCACTTGCTCCTAAGAGCTGATCATAAAATCTTTAGTAAACTTCTTAGACCTCGCTGGATATTCTTTACAAATGGTTTTAACCCAACAAACTGTGAACGTGTGAACGTCGAGAACTTAGGAAAAGCATGTTTCAGTATCTGTTCTCACAGAATCGACACTAACCACTCAGAAAATGCACCTTGCACCAGTATACGTTGCATTGCTATGCAATATAACTCAAAATTTTCCACTCCAGATCTTGGGTAGAACCTACCTAGCGACACTCAGAACGCCGTGATTTTGTTGCGCTGCTTTCCCGCACAGATGTCCCTCACAAATGAGTCACAATTACTTGAGACGCCTTCGAGCACTAACCAGCTCAGAATAGGGTCATTCGAGAGGTTAATAAGGATGGGGATATGATTAGCGACGAAAAGTTATTCGTAATGATCACCAGAGTTGATGTAACATCACGAGGCAATATTGAATCGAATCGAATCGCTTGCAAGATTGAAGCAATGGCTAGCAAGGCTTTACCGTGTATGGTGTTAGCATATTTCACACCGATCCCTCAATTAAATATGTTTCGATAGTAGACGTCCGCATTTCCACGTTAGAAAACTGGTACTGGCGGTTGACTCATTGTTGCAACGCCTCAACTTGTGCAATTAAACATTATACATTTGAACACCAAAGAACTTGATTAGCACTGACAGGTTAACGTTTTTGCTTTATCACTCTGGGATGATTATTCTTCCGAGACGGATCACAAATGGGGATTCAAACGATAGGATAAATCAAAAATTCCTACATTGAAACGCGAACACTTGATTACCTTGATGAAAAGGACGACGATGAAAGTGAAAACTGTTCACAGCGAGTAACGCACTTCTTTCGCATGCAGAAGCATGTATTCACGCACCAAGACGCTTCCTTTTACTGCGCGAACCACGCTAGAGGCATCGCTATGCGCGCTGGTACGCTTCAAGCAGCACTGGCCGAAGCAGACATAACGACTCGTCCGTTTGGTAGGGAAGGAAGCGCAGCTCCATGGAACACTTTCTCCCAGATTCATTTTCGCTTATTTGTCCAGATTCAAGTTTTGCAAGCATATGTCGAGCTGCATGCACTCGTGCTTGGCGCTCCGTAAACGATTGTTGACCGAGGAAATCTGATATTAGCATTCACATGGGGACGAAATCAACGTGCAATTATTCTCGATTACCTGTCTTACACATGCTTCGGGTTTCAATTCTACTGCGATGTCGAAGAGAGCAGCCTTATTCACGAGAAAATTTGTAGAGACTAAATGCATCCGATTTGTGTGTCACTTCGAGTAGCATTTCCCTGTGCTTTAATAAGCTACTATAGTACACAGTAATGAAGTCCGTGGTAGTACCCGCCAGGAAAAACCAGTTTGGTAAATACCATTTATATTGAAAGTGGTATGGCTCGCAGGGGACGTGTTTCTCCGCATCGAATATCAATGCAACTCGAGGGGTGCCCAGCCTCCGAACGCCGTACGCAATTGAATTGGCGCGCATTACAATTGATTCATAGTTGTTCATTGAACAGCTTTTTGCGTAACTTCTCGTTTCTTCGTGCAGCGTACAACCGAGAGACACGTGATGGTTTCGCAAATCGACACTAGGATAATTTAATGAATGATTTTCAAGAGTACATTTGAGATGGTTTGTTGCTTCACATATCGTCACTGCTTGTAGATGCTTCAAGATGAGCTTTTACTAGGGCCGAACGATTGTCCTGACTGGAGCAATACTCAGCAAACATTAAATCGTATAATTTTGCACGTACTAAGTCTTACAAGAAATCAGAATAAATCATAATCGCATATAATATCAATCAAAGTATGTATCGTGTATATTTGAAATCGCATTAAATGTAAAAACTCGATTTTATATATCATTATCAAATTAAATCGCAATTCGGTATAATAAACATCAGTTTTATGATGTACATTGTCATAAAATATATTTAATCCGCATCATATGCGTATATTACGTTGATGCAGTTTGTGTGTCGTATAAGCGTATAATTTAAATCGATTCAGTACTGCAGTAAATCGTGTTGCATGCTGAAGAAAATCATGAAACAGTAAATCATATTAGATCCTAATAAAGAACATATTACATCATATTGAAATGTCAATGAAATGCTTTAACGTTGACAAGTTTCATTTCATAACAGCAATGTCTGAACACATTACAAAAATGGATAAATTAAATAAATTATTAATTAAATTGATTAATTAAATAATAAAATCGGCAACCAGCAATGACTGATCCTACTGCATAGAATGTATTAGGTAATATCATATCGAATCATATGTACGAGTTTTAACCGCTGTTGAATTAAATTTCAGATAGCTGCGAGAAAAATCTGGATGATAATCCAGACGACCGGAGTTCGAACCCACATCGGAGCAGTTTTAACCAAACATCAATCTGTGCCATTTTCAACATTTATATTCCATTCCCAACACAAGTAAATTAAATAAGTATTATTTCTACAAATATAAATACTCATATATAAAAATGGCGATTCGTGAGGCTATAATAAAAATTTAACGAAAATATTTTGCACAATTTGTTTTTTTTCTATGTCTTTAATAAATCGTATATGAGTATGGCAAAAGTCGTATTAGGTACGTTGACAATTGATGAATATATTCATATTAGATCGCAATTCAACTTCAACATAATCGCTATTATAGTCGGTCAAAGTTGCATATTCATCCAAAATAATTCGGTAAGCTTTTGCCATGTATGTATATGGCCTCCACTTTTGCATGCATATGCCAGTTCGCGCATTATATGCCAACCAAAATTTAGGGCATATGATGTTATATATACGCTTGTTATGCGATTTAATGTTTGCTGGGTAGTTTGATTTGCAATGATCGTCCTCCGGATCCTTGTGAATGTTAAGCAAAACTAGAGAAAACGAATAATTTATCATTGAAAATACAATAATACACTAATGCATGGGTGAAGCTATAAAAAAAAAGAATAATTCATATTTTTAATACAAGGTTCGAAACGAGTTTAATTTTTACCTAATGTTAAGTTGTTTTTTTTTTCTTGAATTCCCATCTTCGCGTAGACAGCATGAAGACCGAACTGAACTGGCGGCAGCGCGAGGATGAGTTTTCTATCTTTTTCGCAATCACGTTTTATCATACAGTGATGAGACATCCGTTAAGCCGCAACATGCCTCCAATTTTGCTCTCAAAACTTCTCATTTATTTCAATAGAAATCTTCTGTCATAAAAAATTCGAATTCACATTGTATCAATGAAATTTCTCATTCGGTAATCAGTAATCTTTCGGATCGGTTGGTCCTATTGATAGCTCCTGCAGTGTTTAGCCTCCCACAAAGCTGAGTGATTTATTTTGTTAATTTCTTTTCTATTGGTCTGAATAAAGAAGAGTTAACTTGAATTGGTGAACAATAGAGAACAGTAGTGCGCTTCATACATAGTGATAAACTATATCGGATCATTGAATCACCGATAGATGTGAAACATGCACCGAACTACTCGCCTCGGAGCGCAATCGCAGCTGTGCCTGCGTTCAACCCATTGAAAAACAGCCGTTTTCTGATTAGTTGCACTGGTGCGCTACCAAGTATTTTATATAACAATTATTATTATTATTATTATTACTATTAGTTTTATGAGATTATTATTGTTAAATATTATCGTACTCATTGGTTTTATAAAGGATGTCGGAAATGGGGGGATCTCCCGAAATGGAGATCTCTTACAATGAAATTTCCTCGGTTGCTCAAAAAGGGAGCGGGAAGCCACTAATGCGCGATTCCGCTTCAGTAGATATATGTTCCGAACATGAATCAACCCACCTTAAAAAGCCCCCCGTTAAGAAATCCTCAAACATCTCCACTCCACCCTCTAACCCTCCCATTTTAACTCAACCGTTGACAACGCATTCCTCATATGTTGTTACTGACCCCTCTCAATTATCTACTTTGTCTCTCCCCTCTGTTGTCTCCGCTTCTTCTCAATCCTTGTCTTCCCTCCCTGTTGCAGCCTCTCCTCGTGTCAAGTCTATCCAAAGATGAACCTGGAACTGGCCCTCGGGTTGTTTTTTTCAGGCCAAAACCTAATGGAAATAGTCTCAGGGTCATCCATATCATGAAAGATCTGGCAAGATCTGACACCTCCGTGGTCGAAATTTCTAAGGTTAGACCGAACAAACTGCATGTTGTCGTGGCTGATCTGAAACACGCTAATGATATTGATGTCGACCAGCAGTTTATAATAGAGTATCGTGTCTACGCTCCTTCCAATAACGTAGAAATTTCGGGAGTGATAACAGAAGCGAGTCTGACGTGTGATTTAATTAAAACAGGAGAAGGCAAATTCAAAAAACTCCCTTCAACGAGCGTTCAAATATTGGAATGTCGCCAACTAGGAAAAGTCTCCCATGAAAAAGAAAAAACAAAATTCACGCCGTTCGACTCATTTCGTGTCACTTTTGCTGGTGCCGCCTTCCCTGACTACGTTATGGTGGACAAATTGAGGCTGCCGCTGCGACTCTTCGTGCCAAAGCCCATGGTTTGCAACAAATGCAAATCAGTTGGTCATACAGCAGCTTATTGCACCAACAAGGAGCGCTGTGCCACTTGCGAAGAGCAACATGAGGGAAAATCCTGCAGTGCGACTGAGCATTAGTGTCCATAGTGCGGGGGATCCCCAAACGTGCTCGCAATTTGTGAAACTTGCAAGAGTCGCTGGTAGGAAAAGGAACTTTGAAGGAACGCTCGAAACGCACTTTCGCGGAAATTTTGAAGAGCGCTTCTCCACAGGCACAACAACAACAACCTTCAACCACAAACAATGTCTTCGCTTCACTGCCAGTTGACGGACATGAAAAACCCCAACTGTCTCTGTTTTTCCGTCCAGTTCAACTTCCCAATTGGGATTTATGAATTTGTCTGACATTTTGGAACAAATCTTCACGTGTTTTAATGTTTCGACTCCATCAGAACCATTATCACCGCAATGCTGCCAGTGTTAAAGACAATTTTGCATCAATTGATGAAAACATGGCCCCTCCTTGCAATGAGTATCTCTCTCGATGGCTAATTTCAATAGAGAGGTCGGATGTATCACTGTTTTACAGTGGAATTGTCGTAATCTTATTCCTAAACTGGATAAGTTCAAATTTTTAATTCATAACTTAAATTGTGATGTTTTCCCAATTCAGAAACTTGCCTCTCTTCTCAAAATGATCTCTCTTTCCACGATTTTAATATTATACGCTTGGACCGTGATGACAGATACGGAGGGGTGCTACTGGGGATCAATAAGTGCCACTCATTTTTTCGAATTGACCTTCCACCTATTGGAGGGATCGAAGCTGTTGCTTGTCATGCAAACATCAGAGGCAAAGACCTCTGTATTGTCAGCTTGTATTGGCTTCCGAAACTTCAAGCTAGCCGAAAGCAACTTGCTGATGTGTGCTCACTCCTTCCTGAGCCACGGTTGATCTTGGGAGACTTCAACTCTCAGGGGAACCGCCTGGGGGAAACAGTACGACGACAGCCGTTCCTTGCTGATATATTACTTTTGTCATATATCAGCTTCAATATGACCGTTTTGAACACTGGTGAAACAACACGTGTACCGAAACTTCCTGCTAACCCAAGTGCTCTTACCTTTCGCTTTGCTCGAATTCACTATTGCTAGATTGATAAGTGGAATGTAATCCAGGATCCCAACGGTAGTGATCACTTCCCAATCAGAATTTCTATCAACAATGGGTTAAACTCTTCTGAATCTATAAACATGGCATGACCTTACAAGACACATTGACTGGAAAAAATATGTGGACGCGTTTGCTCTAGCCATCAATTCCAGAGATGGTTTACCTCCATTGGAGGGGTATAACTTCCGTTCTCGTTTGATCTATGACAGCGCGGTTCGCGCTCAAACAATCCCAGGTTCCACTATTCGCCTAAGACCTCCCAATCCATGGTGGGGTAGTCAATGTTCTAAGCTTTATAAGGATAAATCGAATGCATTCAAAGTTTTTCGGAAACGTGGAACCATTGAAAATTTTCAAACGTATTTAGCCCTTGAAAATCAGTTGAAAAATTTGATCAAAGGGAAAAAACGTGCTTATTGGCGAAATTTCGTGGGTTTGTCACGAGAAACGTCAATTAAAAAATTATGGAAAGTTGCTCGAAACATGAGAAATCGCTCTTCAACGAATGAAAGCGAAGAATGTTCACATCGATGGATTTTGAGTTTTGCGCCGAAGATTTGTCCCGATTCCGCTCCCGTGCAAAAAATTGTTCAAGATATACCACAAGAAGGTAGTGCGATCTTGATTCCGAGTTTTCGATGGTAGAATTCTCTCTTGCTCTCCTTTCATGTAACAATTCTGCTCCGGGATCGGATAGAATCAAGTTCAACTTGCTGAAAAACCTCCCTGATGTGGCGAAACATCGCTTGTTGAATTTATTCAATCCAATGCTGTCTTAAATACGGAAATTGTTGGAGAAAATGATCTTGTTTCGCCTTGACCGATGGGTTGAAACGAATGGCCTACTCTCAGATACACAATATGGGTTCCGCAGGGGCAAGGGAACGCCGAAAAAAAACAAATGGCTTCAGTATTATTGGACATAAAGGGGGCCTTCGATTTCGTTTCAATAGAGGTTTTGTCAGACAAGTTACACTCTCAGGGTCTATTACCTCTATTGAATAACATGTTATATAACTTGCTTTGTGAGAAACATTTGAACTTTTCTCACGGAGATTCGGCAGTAAGTCGGGTCTCCTATATGGGACTCCCCCAGGACTCATGTTTGAGCCCACTTTTGTACAACTTCTATGTAAGCGACATTGACAATTGTCTTACACAAAATTGCAGCCTAAGACAACTTGCAGATGATAGAGTGGTGTCTGTCGCAGGATCAAATGAAACCGACCTGCAAGAACCCTTACAAGATACTTTGAACAATTTTTCAACCTGGGTCATTGGGCTAGGGATCGAGTTCTCCACGGAGAAAACAGAGATGGTGGTTTTTTCTAGAAAGCACAAACCAGCAAAACCAAAGCTTCAACTTTTGGGTAAACCGATCACTCATGCTATGTCATTCAAGTATCTTGGGGTCTGGTTAGACTCCAAATGTACTTGGGGCCCATATTAGGTATCTGAGTAAAAAATGTCAACAAAGAATAAATTTTCTCCGTACAATTACCGGCACCTGGTGGGAAGCCCACCCAGAAGAACTTATAACAGTATTATAATATATTATAGTATATTATATCGAACAACTATTCTCTCAATGATGGAGTATGGCAGTTTCTGTTTTCAACCAGTTGCCAAAACACACCTCATTAAACTCGAGCGAATTCAGTATCTTTGTCTCCGTATTGCGTTGGGACGTATGCCCTCAACGCATACCATGAGTCTCGAGGTTTTGGCAGGCGTACTCCCACTAAAAGATCGCTTCAATTTATTATCTCTTCGGTTCTTCATCCGGTGTAAGGTTATGAATCCATTGGTAATCGGAAATTTTGAACAGCTTATCGAGCTTAATTTTCGCTCCGGATTCATGAGTACGTATCATGAATTCATTTCCATGCAGGTTGTTCCTTCTTCGTATATTCCCAACCGTGTTTGTTTTCCTGACTACATCAATTCCTCTGTGCATTTCGATCTGTCCATGAAGCCGGATATCCATGGAATTCCAGTTTATCATCGATCGGGGATCGTTCCTACGATCTTCGAAGCAAAGTATGGGCGTGTCAATTGTGATAATATGTACTTTACTGATGGGTCCTCTATGAATGAGTCCAAAGGATTTGGAGTGTTCAACAAATTTTTTAGCACCTCACACAGTCTTTATTATCCTTGCTCAGTGTATATTGCTGAATTGGCAGCAATACACTGGGCGCTGGACAGCGTCGCCTCACGACAACTATTAAATTGTAACGGATAGTCTTAGATCTGTCGAAGCTATCCGTTCAGTGAGGCCGAAAAAGCACTCGCCGTACTTCCTTGAGAGAATACGAGAAATTTTGAGTGCTTTATCCAGACGCTGTTATGTCATTACCTTTGTCTGGGTTCCCTCACATTGCTCCAATGAGAGGGCTGACTCATTAGCAAAGGTAGGTGCAATTGAAGGCGATATTTATCAGCGTCAAATCGCCTTCAATGAATTTTATTCTTTAGTCCGTAGAAATACCATCGCTAACTGGCATCGTAAATGGAACGAAGATGAATTGGGCCGGTGGCTCCACTCGATTATTAGGTTAGCCTCAATCCGTGGTTCAAAAGTCTGGACTTGAGTCGGGACTTTATTCGCACCTTCTCCCGACTCATGTCCAATCACTGTTCGTTAGACGCGCTGCTTTTTCGTTTTAATCTTGCCGACAGCAATCTCTGCGGTTGTGGCTATGGTTACCACGACATCGAACACGTTGTTTGGTCGTGTGAGTTGTATGTTGTCGCCAGATCGAATTTAGAAAACTCCCTTCGGGCTGGAGGAAGCAGCCCAATGTGCCGGTGAGAGATGTGTTGGCTCGGTTAGACCTTGTTTCCCTGATCCAAATATATGTTTTCCTTAAAGCTATCGATCTTCGAGTGTGATTGTTTATACATCCTTTTCCCCTCCTTTTCGTCCTTCGCGAGCTATCGGTTCCTTTCCTACTAACATTAGAATAAGTTAAATTGTAAATACATATTAGATGTAAGGATAGTTTTAAGAATTGAGTGTGAAGTGTCAGTGTGAATGAGAATGTGAATGTGAGTGTGAGTGTGAACACACTTCTCCTTACATCCCATCCTTTTCCTAATGAAAATGTGTCACCCTTCTAAACTCGAGACGACCGCGAGTAATCGGTTTCCTATTTCATTAACCATAGAATTAAGGAAACAACATGTTAATATATGCTAGTTGAAATATAGTTAAGAGTTTAGCTCCTTTAAACTTATGTAACTGAGCCTGTAAAAATAAACGGATTAATAATAAAAAAAAGTCTGGTAATTTCTTAGAAAACACCGAACTAGCAGGTTTCGGAAGACGTATCTTTGTCTGATCAAGAGACATATTGTTTTTAAATAATACAGAGAGAATGTCAAGATCCTAAAACTCGGCTAGGTAAGGTATATTTACTGGTATTTATGTTCCGGATAAGTATTAAACGCTAGACTTTTCTTTCATTTTCTGAATTTTGATTGGATTTGATCACAATTCTCTTCAAGGTAGTTTCTTTTCAGCTATATCTGAAATAACATAAAAATAACTGAAATAACATAATATAATTTCGATATCTAAGGGTGGGTTTAGACTAGGTATATATTCATGTGAAGAAATATGATGAGATTTATAGAAATCGCATCAACCGTTTTCACTTGAACTTCTATAATGAATATATTCATATCTTCGGTGAATATATTCATATCTTCGGTGAATTTATTCACCTGAAGTAGAACTGCATCCAACTTTAGTGATTTCTCACCAGTGAGAAATTCACAAGCGTTTACATATGCTGAATTCAAGTTATATATACCTCGAATAAGTGTATTCTATTTATTCTCACCCGTTTACACCTATTTTCACGTGAATAAATCCATCTATAGCTATAGATCTCCCTAATGTAAACCCGCCATAACATTATTCATAGAAGCAACTCCAAGTCCCCATGTTGCCGAGAAATATGATCTTTCAACAAACGATTATATCCGAACGATTTGTCGCATAAATTACACGCAAACGGTTTTTCCTTTGTGTGGCTCCGGATATGAACATTCAAATTAGAGAATACGTTGAACTCCTTTGGACAGTGGGGACACTTGAATTCTCGTTCATCCGAATGTAAAGCCTTATGCCGTTTGAGTCGGGCGCTGAAAGAGAGTGATTGTAGTGTTGATTATATTTTCAGTGTCAAAACCTACGTGTTAACAAACATCGATCCACACTCCTCACACTTGAACTTTTTTTCGGCATGTTTTTCTCTTTTATGCGCATAAATTGCTCTTTTCGAGCTAAACACCTTCCCGCATAAATCACACGGGAGCTCTTCGCTACTCTTGTGGGTTCTCTTGTGCATCTGAAGTAATGTTGGGCAGTGGAATGCTGCCCCACATTCGTCGCAAGGATACGGTCGCAGATTCAAGTGTCGATTCTGATGACCTTCCATCCGATTACGTTGAACTAGTTTTCCGCATACATCACAGGTCAGCAGTAACGATCGATATATTTCGTTCGCCGTTCTGGGAGGTTTTCGTTTCTTCTTGTGAGTGTATGCTACCTTGGGACATTTTCGCAAATTTACAGTCGAGTTCGATTTGTTTTGTTCGTTATTCGGTAGCTTATTTATTCCAACCTCTTCCACCACCTGCTCCAGCTCTTCATATTCTTGGAGAACCTCGTAAGTTTGGGGGACATCAAACATGGGACTTTGTACGATATCATCCGTTGATTTGCAGGATTCATCTAGTTTCTGTTGAAGAATTGGCTGAACATTCAAGCATTTCAGTCGATACTCGAAGAAATCTTTCACTTTGAACGTACAAAGTGCACATACTTTTGAAGGAAGTGGTTTGTCGTTCGGATTAATCTAAAAAAAATAGAATTGTCTCATTATTAACTGTAATATTATTCTATTGCGAAACGAGTGTTGAACAAACCAGTAAGCCTATGCATGTTGCAATACTCTCTTGCAAAAGTTTGTCCTCGATTACATCGTGAACAACATTCCGGCTCCCCATGCAAAGACGACACAAACTTTCTAATGATGCCATATCTAATGGAAATTCATTTGTAATCCCTATTATTCGACGAAATTTAATCGAATATGTTTACCGGGTTTACCGAATAACAACTTCTCCTATATGATGTTATTGCGAAAAGGTAGAATTTGATGTTTACTGCAGGACGAGTATTTGGAAAAATAGCCCATAAGGGGATTTCGAGTGTTGGTCGAAAAACGAGCTGTTACGATGGGTTTAGACCTGTTTAGATTAGTGATATATTCGTGTAAAGAAATATGAGATTTTTAGAAATCGCATCAACCATTTACACTAGCGCGAACTTATATAATGAACATATTCATATTTTCGGTGAATTTATTCACCTGAAATAGAACTGCATCCAACTTTACGGTGAGTTTGGACTAGGGATATATATTCATGTGAAGAAATATGATGAAATTTATAGAAATCGCATCAACCGTTTACACTAGCGCGAATATATATAATGAATACTAGCAGACCTGGCAAACTTCGTCCCGCCCAAAATTTGTTTTTTGTTATCAATACCTTCAAACATTCACGTTTTCTTACTAAGCGCAAGTTCATGAGTCCAATCGTAGAACTGTTCATTGATTGATCTTCTAATCGACACCGTTGAATTTACCTTTTACTAAAAATTCCTAGTACTTCTACCAAATCATTATAATATCAGATTATTTTCAGACACATTTCTCGTTCAAATTTCTCTGTCACATAGAATAAATGTTTCATACATTTTAAACATTCATATTCCACTCCCAACACAAGTCAATCAAACAATTATTATTTCTACAAACATAAATACTCATATATAAAAATGGCGATTCGTGAGGCTATAATAAACATTTCACGAAAATATTTTGCGCCATTTGTTTTTTTTCTATGTCTGTAATAAATCGTATATGAGTATGGCAAAAGTCGTATTGGGCGCTTTGACAATTCATGAATATATTCATATTATATCGCAATTCAATTTCAACATAATCGCTGTTATAGCCGGTCAAAGTTGCATATTCATCCAAACAAATTCGGTAAGCATTTGCCATGTATGTATATGGCCTCCACTTTTGCATGCATATGCCAGTTAGGCGCATTATATGCCAACCAAATTTTAGGGCATATGATGTTATATATACGCTTGTTATGTGATTTAATGTTGGCTGGGTGGGTAGTGTATCATATTTATTCTAACTCGTTTACATCTATTTTCACGTGAATAAATCCATCTATAGCTAGAGATCTCCCTAATGTCAACTCGCCATTAAAATTGTGGGTTATATCTATGACTAGCAGACCCGGTGAACTTTGTCCTGCCCACCATAGATATTTGATTCCAAATAATTTCGAACACTCACGTTTCCTCCCGAAGTCATTTTCCTGAACACGACCAAAAATAGAGAACGCCTTTTTAATTTCAGTTAATAATTGAATCAACACTTTTCGAATGCAATAGAATTTAATATTTTCCCATTTTTCCTTTTCAACTTCACGATCCATTCTGATAAAATTTTTTCATCTCTGTGACGTCGTTGTGGCAAATTTTGCGAAAAGATCCTTACAAGATCAAATAGACATAAAAACTGCAGCCGCTTGACCATCAGAAGCGTCGTGTGTTCGTTAATTGGACTGAGCAACAACTTGAAAATGATTCGGATTTTCATCGAAAAACCATCTTCGGCAATGAGGCTCATTTCTGGCTGAATGACTTCGTAAATAAGCAAAATATGCATTTTTGGGCAGGCAGCAATCCACAGGTGCTCCTTGAGTCACCATTGCATGCAGGAAAAATTACGGTTTGGTGCGATTTATGGTCCGGTGGAATCATTAAGCCTTACTTCTTCCGTGATGATCAAAACCGACACGTTACTGTGAATGGAAATCGCTACTGCTCAATGGTAATCGAATATTTTTGACCCGAATTTAAATGATATGGACTTGGACAACATGTGGTTTCAACAGCGAATATAACAATCGATTTATTGAAAACTAAGTTTGGTGAGCGTGTTATCTGACGAAATGGCCCAGTCAAATGGCCGCCTCGGTCGGGCGATTTGACTCCGTTAGACTATTTCCTGCGGGGCTACGTCAAGTCTATGATCTATGCCAACAATCCAGTGACGATTGATGAACTTCGTACGAATATCGAAGTGAAATTGCAGCAGTATCGGCCAATTTATGCTTGAAAACCGTCGGAAATTGGGTTCAGCGTCTGAACTTCTGCAAGCGTGCCCGTGGTGGTCATGCAATAGAAATCGAGTTTTATACATAATGGCATCAAATGTACTTTCACGTGAATAAAGAATTTCATGGATATCCAAAACCGTTTTTGTTTTAATAAAAAAACTTTTGTAGCGCTCTTATTGAAATACCCGATATATACCTGGGTCATGCGAATAGAATCAAATTGGCTGTCAAAAAGAATCCAATAGAAATGTTAAAAAAGATCCAATAATCAGGAGGAGAAAAAAATGTTACTTTTCTTATATTGGGTTGGGGAAAAGGAAATGTCGTATATTGTCAATATATGGCAACACTTAAACATATCTTGTGTTGTACTTATCGCATCGGGTTATACTATACGGTTATTTAAGGACGACAATCTGTGCTACAAGTGTCGTTTTGACAGTGTTGTGATTGTCCTTTTCAGTCTCAAGCTATAGCGCGTCAAAGATGTCCACCAAGTCCACCAAGCAAGAAATTCGCCATATTTTACGTTTTTACGACCTGCGAGATAAAACTGCAACGAAGGCGGCCGAAAAAATTCGTGTAGTTTATGGATCCGATACTGTAACGATTCGCACAGCACAGCGTTGGTTTGATCGATTTCGTTCTGGTGTAGTGGCTGTCGAACATACACCCCGTACTGGTAGGCCAATCGTCGTGGAAACCGATAAAATCATTCAAAAAATAAAATCATAATGATATCATCCAAGTAGACCGGCATGTGAGTACTCGCTCGATTGGGCATGAACTGGGTATAGACCATAAAACCGTTTGGAACCATTTGCAGAAGATTGGATTCCAAAAAAAGCTGGATGTATGGGTGCCACACGAGTTGGAGCAAAAAAATCTTTTAGACCGAATCAACGCCTGCGATGCACTGCTGAAACGGAACGAACTCGACCCATTTTTGAAGAAAATGGTGACTGGTGATGAAAAGTGGATCACGTACGACAACCTAAAGCGAAAAAAGTCGTGGTCGAAGCGCGGTAAGCCGGCCCAAACCATCGCCCGGATTGACGGCTAGGAAGGCTTGACCGTTTGAAGCAGGCGATTGACCAGAAGCAGCCAGAAATGATCACCATTCCTGTTGTTTTCCACCAGGAAAACGCTCGACCTCACACATCTTTGATGACCCGCCAGAAGCTACGGAAGCTCGGATGGGATCTCCTATTGCACCTACTGTATAGTCCGGACCTGGCTCCAAGTGATTATCATCTCTTCTGGTCCATGCAAAACGCTCTTGGTGATACTAAGTTAGCCTCAAAAGAGGCTTGTGAAAACTGGCTGAGTTTTTTGCAAATAAGGAGGGGGGGTTTTATAAGGGGGGGATAATAAAGTTACCTTCTAAATGGCAACAAGTTTGCGAACAAAACGGCGCATATTTGACCTAAATTAGATGATTGTATGTTAAATAAAGCGTCAAATTTCGATCAGAAATGCGACATTTCTTTTTCCCCAACCGTATAATAATCCATTACATAAAAAAAGTATCGTTTTTGAAAGTGAAAATAATCGAATTAATAAAAATAAACGAACAACATTTTTTCATCAATTGATGCTAGCGTTTCAAATCATAATAGCCCAACTGTCATGAAATATCAGTATTATTGACTTCTGAACATATATAAAATTAATTTTAATTCAATTTTACTTAATTGTGTCCAAATTTTAGGTGTTTATCATTCTGAACGATAGAATTATATCATTTTAAGTCTTTTCTTTTATTAAAACAACTAAAAAATGTGAATTACACAAATTACACCATTTATTTTCATACTAGCTCGGTCAAAAAGATAAATAAACAAAGCCCGAGTCACGTAAACGTTTGCTCCTTTCATAGGAGAAACATCTGACAGCATGCGGAAAAAGACAACAAAAGGAAAAAGGCGTATGAAATTTATTTTTCAAACAAAATGTAATCGAAAAATAAATTTTATTGACCCAGTACATACCATTTTTTGGGTGAGTGTATATTAAACAGTTTTTTTGCGTTTTTTCGACCAATCAGTCGAATTTTTACGAATACTTTTTACGTCCCAAACGTGGACATCCCTAACCAGTGAACATCAAATTCTATCTAATGCCAATAACATCATATTTACAAACCATCTATGTGCAAAACATTTTCAGTTGAATTAAGCTGAGAAAAAGCATTTTCGGAGTTTCTAGGAGCCATGGCTTCATTAGAAAGTGTATGCCGTCTTTGCATGGGTACTTCGAACGTTGTACACAATATAGTCGAGGACAATCTTTTGCAAATGATTGCGATATGCGTTAGTTTACTGGTATGTTTATCCCAACATTGGTTTCCTTATAAATATTTCGTTAATGTTCACAATGCGAGTTGTATTGTAAATACTGTATTTTGATTGTTTCTAGATTAGTCCAGATAACGAAACGCTTCCTTTAGGAGTGTGTGCGCTTTGCACGCTCAAGCTAAAAGATTTCTTTCAGTTTCGAGAAAACTGCTTAAAAGTTCAGCAAATTCTTCACCAGAAACTAGATGAATCCTACAAATCGGATGATTCAGAAACACCGAAAAATGCGGAACCTTTTCGAAAAAAGGAAGGAATCATAAGTAAACTAGAAGTAGATATAGATGATGAAAGAGTACAACAAATAGATGAAGTAGATTTGGGAGACGAAGAAATCGAAGAACAGTTAGAAGAATATGTTATTGAGGATTTAGACCAATCCATAGAGCAACTAGAGGAAACGGATGAGGAAATTGAAGAAGTTGTGACGGATTCTAATGATATGTTTTCCGATGATGATGGTTCACAAAGATTAATCTTTGATGTTCGTCAAGCTTATGAGAAAGCAAAGCAGGAGGTTTATGCGGCAGAAATGATGGAGCTTCTGAATCACAACAAGCAAAATGAATTGCGTGAAAACAGGGCGTCAAGAAGTTCCGCTAAAAAATCTACTCGAAAATTGCAGAGTAATCCAAAGATCACGGGCGAAATTGAACCCTCTTGTAAAAAGAAACGAAGAACATCTAAGACTGAGAAAGAAATTTATAGATCTTTACTGTTGACCTGCGAGATATGTGGGAAAGCCGTTGAACGTAGTCGGATGGAAGGTCATCATAATCAACATTTGAATGTACGGCCATACGTTTGCAGTGAAAACGGTTGCAATGCAACATTCACCAGCAAAATAGGACTCCAGCTGCACACCAATTACCGCCACACTGGCGAACAGCTTCCATGCGATTTATGCGGAAAGATGTTTACCTCCAAAAAGGCTGTTTATCAACATAGAAGAGAAACACACGCCGAAAAGCAGTTCAAGTGCGAGCAATGTGGAATGGTGTTCGTTTCCAGGTAAGTTAAAACACTCTTGAAAATGTTAACAGTACTGTATCAATTTACCTTCAGGTCCCGACTCAGACGACATAAATTTTCACATCTGGATCAGCGAGAGTTCAAATGTCCTCATTGCCCGCAGGAGTTCTATCGAAACAATAATCTGAAAGTTCATCTGCGGAGTCACACGAAAGAAAAACCTTTTGCTTGTAATTGGTGTGACAAAGCGTTTGGATATAATCGATTGTTGAAAGATCACATTTCTAGGCACCACCAAAATAACTGTTGAATATGAATAAAAACACCAATCCTGTTGTTAATTGTTGCGAATTCCATTGAAATACAAGATTGAAGGATAGTATTTCTCTCAGGGTCAATGCCTGATCGAAACATGAATATAATTTGTAGTTATTTCATTTTTGAAATGAAATGATTATTATACTACTATATTCAGCCGGCGAAGCTGAATATAGTAGTATAATAATCATTTCATGTAACGCTCTCGTGTTCGAAACATTAAACTTACAAACAAGTACAGAAATGAAAACGTATCTCTACGTCAAAAATCCTTCTACGCGTATCATGAACCCTCCTGTACTCGCGTGCAAAATCATATTCTCGCGCCCGGTGTCACAGCGCATATTTCAGTAGCTGAAAACGAGTGGACAGACATATCACCACCTGTTTGAACGACTCGTTGAACCAATGGAAGCGAATGTAAACATTGCTCGAGGTATTTGTGGAGGCAGTTCAAATAGAATCGCGGTTAAGGAAACGTGGGAGGAATTCAGTGAGGAGCTTAATGCACTGAGACCATCAATGCGTCTTGGTTCAGAATGCCAGCAAGTAAGTGTTTCTTCTACGATACATACAACTTCATAAGTAAATTTTATCATATTATTTGAATTACTATCAACCGAATTTCCTACCTAAAAATGTCTTATTCCTGCTAGCGTATGTTAGTACGTGTTACTTTTGCCAGCAATTTTCTTTTTTATTGCTATACTATATCAAACTTTCTATACCATATGCTAAAGCTGAAATGTCTTGCAAAACAATAATGATTTTTTTAAATTACAGATTTGGATTGACATGAGGTGAAAGGTAAAGAAAACACTAGCACACAACAAGCGAGAATTCAGGGCCAAAGGTGGTGGCCCAATACAATAAAGTTATTGACGTCGCTACAACGAGAAATCGACGCTAAAAGAGAATTACACAAAAAAAAGTTTTCCTTAAAAAAGTGGAATTTATGTGTGACTCCTTACGGAATTCCATAGATTGCAGTTGTGAAAATAAATGAAAAGATTCATTTTCTAATAATTATATTTTTTTTGTAAAGCAAATTGTTCCATGATATCGTTTTTATTACACATCCATGTATGCATTACGCCTATTAAACTTCATTCGTTGAGGGAATATCAGTTTTCTCCAAAACGTAACCATATTAACACTTTTGGAAATACATTTTCATAGCAGATGCCTTAAACAAGATTTGGCATCCTCTCTATAGTGCTTCGTGAAACATTTCAAAATATTTCATCACAACCGCTGACATTGCTAACTAACGCAATAACTTGCTAACGAATCGAGCAGTTTCCCTCGATTTCTATAATTCCAGATTTTACTCGGTGTGATGGTGATAGTGATTGTATCGAATCCTCGATTCGATTTCTATAATAGGGCCCAATATTTTCCAATTTAATTTCTGAATTTCATCAGAATTCACACCCAGGCTGTTTTCTTTCAATCCCAATAGAAGAAAAGTACTCGATATTTTTGAATGAGAGCAACCGTCTTCAACAGATGTCTTTATGTTGCCGAGAAATGTGGTCTTTCAACAATCGATTGTATCCGAACGCTTTGTCGCATGAATTACATGCAAAGGGTTTTTCTTTCGTGTGACTCCGTAGATGAACTTTAAGATTATTGCTTCGATAGAACTCCTTCGGACAATGAGGACATTTGTACTCTCGTTGATCCAAATGTGTAATTTGATGTCGTTTCAGTCGAGAGCTGAAAAAAATACTGATGTAGTACTGATCATATTTCCTAACAGGCTAAAACTTACTTGGAGATGAACACCAATCCACATTGCTCGCACTCGAATTGTTTTTCGGCGTGCGTTTCTTTTTTATGGTGATAAACAGCTTTTTTCGATTTGTACACCTTCCCGCATAGATCGCATGGTATCTGTTTGGTACTGTGGCGACCATTCGTGTGCAAACGAAGTGCTATTTTGCTGTGGAATGTGGCACCACAATCTTCCACATTGCAAGCGTACGGTCGTAAATTCAAATGTTGATTATGATGACCTTCCATTCGATTACGCTCAACAGATTTCCCACATATTTCACAGGCCATCAGCAACGATCGATATATTTCTTTCTCGTCTCGAGATTTGTTTCGTTCCTTTTTGTATGTGGATTCAAAATCATCATTTTCCAAACCACTTTGTGTATCCTCATTTGATTTCCTAGCGGAGCTTCTCGATGCTCTGATGCTGCGCAACTCATGTTGTTCGTTGTAACTCAACAGTTCAATCATTTCAACGGCAAAAACCTCCTTCTTCGTTTTTTCATATGAAGGGTGGTCATCAAAGATTGAACCTTGTGAGCTGTCATTATCGAGAAGCATGCCATCAGATTCCGTTGCAGCTTCTTCGATTTCCTCGTTTGTTTCATCTAGTTGCTCTATACATTGATCTGCATCCTCAATCACATTTAGTTCTTCCAACTGTTCTTCAATCTCATCGTTTTCAAAATCCGCTTCATCTATTTGTTCTTCCGTTTCGTCGTCTATGTCTATTTCTAGTTTGTTTATAGTGGATTCATCATTCTCGCAGACTGATTCTTCACTTTTTATCTCTGATATTAATGTTTCAGAGTCCCCCGATTTGTAGGATTCCTCCAACTTCTGTTGGAGAATTTGCTGAACTCTCAAGCAACTTTGTCGAAACTCGAAGAAATCCTTCACTTTGAACGCGCAATTCGCACACACTCCTAAAGGAAGCGTTTTATCGGTCGGGCTTATCTAAAAAACAAAATACAATTTAGAAATTTACAACAAAAGTCGTATTGTAAACAGCATTGTTCAATCTATATGAAGCAATGTTGTGATAATCATACCAGCAAACTAACGCATATTGCAATCTTCTGCAAAAGGTTTTCTTCAACTACAGTGTGTACGACGTTCGAATTCCCCATACACAGACGGCATACATTTTTTGATGAAGCCATATCTTTTATAAATTCATTTAGAAACTATTCCAACGGAATTAAATCGAAAAAATGTTTTCCGCATAGATGCTTGGTGAATTGATGTCATTGCGAATAGGTGGAATTTGATGTCTACTGTTTATAGAGCGTGACGTTTCACAACAGTATCATTAGAGGGATTCGACGTATCGGTCGAAACGAATACTGCAAAATTAAAGCAGCTGAATATACACTGAGAGTAATAATTAGTAAATATAACGATTTTTTTGGTAAATACTACCAATCTATAGTCATTTTCGACTGTACTAATAAACACATATGTCAAGCAGAACCATGATTCGGAAGCCCAATATCGGCTACATTTTCTCGCCGAAAATGCACGTATCAGAGTTATATCGTTATTATACCTCCGTATTGCCTTATGGGAACAATGAAAATGGTTAATACGCGCTTTTCTCACCAATTTTCAGATATGACAATATCCAAGCTTACTAATGTTATCGAGTAAAATATACTAATTTCTGGTAGGGATGCGGGTTTGTTGACAATATGTACAAAAAATTTGTACATTCTACTAATTTTGCATTACCAAATGTATTTAGTAGTTTTCGACCGAGGATTTTTCTAAGGGTACAGTAAGTTACTTGTAATTCGACATTTAGCTAATTGGACAGATCTGGGGTGGTATTCCGCATTTCGAAACGAGTGATTTTTTTTTCATTTCGACCACTTTTGCCATTATGAATCTCGAAGCGAGCACGAAACTAGTGAAACGAGCAAAGTTTCACATTACGTAACATTGTGCTCAAGCACTTTTTAGCTCCAAACGAGAACAAATATCTCGACAAGAAATGGTTGATCGTCGTATGGGAAAATGCTAATGAACGTTGATTATAATACCAAATCTCACATCAATCAAAATTTCAATTGCATTTCCTTCGGTTGTGACGTCTATTTGTAACAGTATTTGAGTATAAATACAATACTTTTAGTATGTTACAAAAATAATCACTTGTTATTTTAGCACTATGGAATCACAAAGAAACACAGGGCCCTATTATAGAAATCGAGGCGATAAGAATTTTGCTCGTTAGCTCTATTTTATATAAATCGAGCAATTCGATAGCACCGAGCGAGTGATAGCTATCGATGCAAATGTCAGAACTTTTCGAGTTGTTTGGTTCGCTTGTTGCATATCTTCAGAGAATGATTTTGTTTTGGTTTGCGTCCCTGATACTTTCCTTTGGGAAACATTTCAGAAACACTTAAATATATGCAATTTTCAACACATGTTCGTTTGTTTTGATCAGTATTTGTTTTACGGTGCTGCCAGAATAGTCTATACAAGGAAAGTGTTCAATCCAGCATTATTTATATTAATCATGTTATAAATTACAATGCAGAACTTACTTCCAGTGCATATTTCAGTGACTGAAAATGAGAGAACAGACAAATCACCACCAATTTGAAGGACTCGTTGAACCAATGAAAGCGAATGTAAACATTGCTCGAGGTTTTTGTGGAGGCATTTCAGATATAATCCCGGTTAAGGAAAAGCTAAGGAATTCAGTGAAGAGCTTAATGCACTGAGACCATCAATGCGTCTTGGTTCAGAATGGCAGAAAGTAAGTAAGTAAACTTTCTATACCATAGCTAAAACTGAAATGTCTTGCAAAACAATAATGTTTTTTTTAAATTACAGATTTGGGTTGACATGAGGTGAAAGGCAAAGAAAACACTAGCACACAACAAGCGAGAATTTAGGACCACAGGTAGTGGCCCAATACAGTAAAGCTATTGACGCCGCTACAAAAAAAAAATCGACGCTAAAAGAAAATTAAATCCAAAAAAAATTTTTTGCTAAAGAAGTGGAATTCATGCGTGACTCTTTACGGAATTCCATAGATTGCAGTTGTGAAAACACATGAAAAAGTTCATTTTCTAATAATTATAATTTTTGTAAAGCAAATTGTTCCATGATGTCGTTTTTATTACACATCCATTCATGCATTACGCCTATTAAACTTCATTCGTTGAGGGAATAACAGTTTTCTCCAAAACATAACCATATTAACACTCTTGAAAATATAGATATTTTTAATCGAGCTGTTTTCCTCGATTTCTATAATTCCAGATTTTACTCGGTGTGATAGTGATAGTTATTGTATCGAATCCTCGATTCGATTTCTTTAATAGGGCCCACAATAAGCATCAACACTTCTCAAGTTCGGAGTTCATGGAGGAACATACGAATCTCACCCTGAATTTGCTTAATACCCCTAATGCGTAGAGGACTTTTTTTCAAAGAATGCGCCTAATGAACGAGAGACCCCATCCGGAAAGTTTTGGATTAGAAAGAAGTACATGTGTCCGTTTTCCGTAGGCCTTCAAATGGGTATATAAGTACCATCACTACACCGGGTATCTTGGATTTGTCGAAGAAATATTGCTTTGTTTCATTAAACGATGTTGCATTTAAGTTCCCACAGAAATAATTTTTCTGTAGGTGATCTATATTTGTGGTATATAATTTCTTTTTTGACTGACCCGGCAAACTTCGTCCCGCCCAAAATTATTTCTTTGATATAAATTCTTTTGAACATTCACATTTTCTTACCGAGCGTACGTTCATGGGTACAATCGCAAAACACTCTATTGATTGATCTTTACAATTTCCTTTTCGTTATATACAATTTACATTTACTATAAATTTCCTATTATTTCTAACGAGACTCACCACTATAATATAAATTTATTTTCAGACATCATTTTCACTCAAGATTCTTGATTCACTTGCAAACAGGGTTGCCAATAATATTTTTCAAAAAACTGGAAGATTGCTCTTTAAAAAACTGGAAGAAAACTAGATCCCGTGAAATCGTTTTACTTTAAGAATTTCGGCTCTGATTTATCTAGAATCATTTTTTATGCTTATTCCAATGTCCAAGAAATAGTATTTCTTTCGAAACGTATAGAAGATCATAAAATAGCGAAATAAACCATTCGAGTAGATCAAAACAACGTTTTCCACCACTCGAACATTACTGTGAAACAACATTTGAGGATCTTTTTTCTTAAACCTCTAAAAAATATGGTTTTATTTGGATAAAACTTAAAAAATCTCTTTTTTTTGCTCGACAATGAGATTAATTGACGTACACGGTTTCTGGTTATAGCTTACTGCATCAAACCTTACCTGAATTTTGTGTTCTTTTCCTTCTCGAATTTGGACATTTCTGTAGTGTTTTTTGACCAGCTATTTTTTTCGCACTCACGAAGAATATGAAATAAAACACTTCTCCTGCGAATGACGGATCTCTATAGTAGCAAGTCCGAAAAAGATTATCCCAAAGCCCATAAGGAGAACGGTTGTAAGTTGCTATTCGAAACATCTTTGACCGTATCGACGCATGTGAATCGCTGCTGAATCGCAACAAAATCGACCCGTTTCTGAAGCGGATGGTGACTGGCGATGAAAAGTGGGTCACTTACGACAACGTGAAGCGCAAACGCTCGTGGTCGAAGCCCGCTGAAGCGGCTCAGACGGTGGCCAAGCCCTCATTAACGGCCAGGAAGGTTCTGCTGTGTGTTTGGTGGGATTGTCAAGGAATAATCTATTATGAGCTGCTCCCCTATGACCAAACGCTCAATTCGGACCTGTACTGCCAACAACTGGACCGCTTGAAGGTAACACTCATGAAGAAGAGGCCATCTTTGATAAACAGAGGCCGCATTGTCTTCCATCAGGACAACTCCAGGCCACACATTTCTTTGGTTACGCGTCAGAAGCTCCGGGAGCTCGGATGGGAGGTTCTTTTGCATCCGCCGTATAGTCCGGACCTTGCACCAAGTGACTACCACCTGTCCATGGCGAACGAGCTAGGTAGTCAGAAGTTAGCCACAAAAGAGGCCTGTGAAAATTGGCTATCCGAGTTTTTTTGCCAATAAGGAAGCGAGCTTCTATAACAGGGGTATTATGAAGTTGGCATCTCGTTGGGAACAAGTCATCGAACAAAATGGCGCGTATTTGACTTAAAACAGATGATTGTAACTAATTTTATGAACAAATGAAAATTCAAAAAAAATCCCGCAGGACTTTACTTTTTTGACAGCCTAATATATATATATATATATATATATATCCGTTTGGGTTGGAGAAAATACGAGTTTTCCACATCAATTGGGACTTTGTTGGCTTAAGTGTAACTTTTGAAAAATGCGATTCGTGGAAATCTTGTGGTCTCAATCAAATGCACTAGCAGCGGCAGCTCGTTAATTTTTATTATAAATCCGAATCTCAGGTATCAAGTTATCGTTTTCGAGTATCAGATATAACTTGCAAATCTAGGTTCAATATGCTAGAAGAGACCTAATTCGGAAAACATCCGTGACCTCCGTGAATTACAATGGAAAAGCATTGATGTCTTACTAGGCTAAAGTGACCAGATGGTCAGAGGTCTAACGCGGGACACCAAAAAAAAATTTATGTATATACGTCATTTGAACATTACATTTATTCATGAAATTCTTAACATATGTCCTTGCAATTAAACCTGATCTGTATAATTTTTTTTTCATCTTATCGGCACATAGTTGTAATTTTTCTGTGGTACAGATTTTGTTTACGTTTGAAAAAAAAACTCGCTCAATCAGAGCATTTAAGCCTGGAAACCACGATTCGAATTCAACCATTTTCTTCAAATTACCGAATGGAATATTTTAAAATTCGAACCCATTTTTCAAAAAAATTAGTGTTGACGCATGCATTAGAAAAAATTCGGATGGCGATGGAAAAAAAAACTAGAAAAGATAATACAATGAAACAAATTTTCCTTGAATCTTATGTTTATTAAGCCTTAAACAAAAATGATTCAACGCTGTTGATTCGCAGCAGCCTTGGCGAATGCCTTCAAGCAACTTTATCATTTTTTCACACTGCCAGCTCCGTCCGGAGCGAAGAAGATGGACATCCTGAGACACTTCGTGTCCACCGGATAAAATCGATTTTCTATTTACAACATACTCTCCCTGCCGCTTCCCAAACCGGGAGATCGAAACAACCGACCAAACGGTGGAGAAGTATCTGGCCAAAATGAACATTTTTATGCGGAAGCGTCAGACGAGGTCAGATGAAGTAGCTGGAGGTGCTGGTGAAAAACGACGCTAGAATTCAACGAATGGCAGGGGACCGGGTACCCCACAAATGAGGTAAGCATTGACGTCTCTGGCTGACGATCGGCGCTAAGGGAATGTTTAAGTCGCCTTTTTTCGAGTCTTGCGGTGAACGCAAAGATATACACGAGGTGCCTGCCGGATGTTGCCGCCTTCATAAAGAGGTATCACGCAACGGAGAGATCAATAGAGAAGATGAATCGGCTGAAAATAAACATCGTAGCGAAGATCGCCAACCTTATCAACATCCCCCAGCTGCGAAGGATAGAAAAAAATGGGCGAACTTCAAACGGAAGATTTCCTTCAATAACTTCATGGACAAAACGAAGAAACAGCTGACCACTAAAGCCATGTAAAGGTTAAAGAACATGCCGACTTTTATCTTTTCATCAACTATGGTTCCGGGCGTAAGCTCGCCTGGCACTTCATTTACGATAAAAAACATTTTCCAATTTTATTGCTGTCATTCCCACTTGACACTCTCTAAACAAAAAGTACACGTTCGGTGCGATGAAACTGACTCAACAAGTTAAGTCATTGTCAGACCTTATCAGGTCACCCTTTAATATATTCAATCTTCTAATGCATTTGATTTTCGAGTTTTTGTTCCGTCGAGCAGAGACGAAATTTCATTTCGACGATTAGTTGCGTCCACGCTTACAAATTAATTCACTTACCAGAGTCCTGGTACTTCTGCAAAGGAGATCTTTTCAGGTCACCCTCTAATATCTTCAACGGCTACGGAATGCATTTGGTTTTCAAGTTTTCGTTTCATCAAGTGGTCTATAGTTTGGGTTAGCATAATCACATCACTTTCCTCAGTGAATCCTGATTCATACCTTCCCCCACTAACAACTATCCCCCTCCCATGATAATCGCTAGGGAACCACGCTATAGAGGCGACCCTTCTGGCCTTCGGACGGCGAATATCATACTAACATTCATCCCCTTCCCCTGGTGACTGTAAGGACATGGCCGGCGTCATTATTGACTATTTAAAGTTCGAATCACCGAAACTTGTACAATGAAAATGATTTGCTACTCCCAAGCGTCATTCGGTGTGTTCTTTGTGCAATTTCGCTGGTTCAGGTCAATCACGGAGAGCAACTACGAATTGTACAGCCTACCTAAGCTCTAGCTCAAAATGCGGAATGTCCCCCTGGTCCGCCTAAGTACGTTGAATTGGGAATACTTCCGTCAGGTTAATTCAGTTCAGGATCCAAAATTTTCTTTCAATCCTAATTGAAAAAACACTATGAACGGTACTTTAAAACTTTTCATGAAAGCCACCACTTTCAACAGATGTCTTTATGTTGCCGAGATATGTGATCTTTCAACAGTCGGTTATATCCGAACGCTTTGTCGCATGAATTACATGCAAAGGGCTTTTCTTTCGTGTGGCTCCGTAGATGAACTTTAAGACTACTGTTTCGATAGAATGCCTTTGGACAATGAGGACATTTGTACTCTCTTTGATCCAAATGTGTAATTTGATGTCGTTTCAGCGGAGAGCTGAAAAGAAAATTGATGTAGTACTAATTACGTTTCCTAACTGGCCAAAACTCACTTGGAAAAGAACACCAATCCACATTGCTCACACGTGAATTTTTTTTCGTCGTGTGTTGCTCTTTTATGGCGGTAAAGCGCTTTTTTCGATACGTACACCTTCCCGCATAGATCACATGGTATCTGTTTGGTACTGTGGCGGCTATTCGTGTGCAGACGAAGTTTTATTTTGCAGTCGAATGTGGCACCACAATCTTCCATATTGCAAGCGTACGGTCGTAAATTCAAATGCTGATTATGATGACCTTCCATTCGATTACGTTCTACAGATTTCCCACATATCTCACAGGTCATCAGCAACGATCGATATATTTCTTTCCCGTCTCGAGATTTGTTTCTTTTCTTTTTGTATGTGGATTCAAAATCATCATTTTCTAAACCACTTTGTATATCTTCATTTGATTTTTTAGCGGAGCTTTTCGATGCTCTGATACTGCGCAATTCATGTTGTTCGTTGTAATTTAGTAGTTCGATCATTTCAATCGGAAAAACCTCCTGCTTGGTTTTTTCATATGAAGGGTGGACATCAAAGATTGACCCTTGTGAGCTATCATTATCAAGAAGCATGCCATCAGATTCCGTTGCAGCTTCTTCGATTTCCTCGTTTGTTTCATCTAGCTGGTCTCTATCCTTAATCACATTTAGTTCTTCCAACTGTTCTTCAATCTCATCGCTTTCAAAATCCGCTTCATCTATTTGTTCTTCAGTTTCGTCATCTATGTCTATTTCTGGTTTGTTTATAGTTGATTCATCATTCTCGCAGACTGACTCTTCACTTTTTATTATTGATATAAATGTTTCTGAGTCTCTTGATTTACAGGATTCCTCCGATTTCTGTTGGAGAATTCGCTGAACTCTCAAGCAACTTTGTCGAAACTCGAAGAAACCCTTCACTTTGAACGCGCACTCCGCACACACTCCTAAAGGAAGCGTTTTATCGGTCGGACTAATCTGGAAAAATAAAATTTAAAAATTCACAATACAAGTGGTTTTGTACAATCTATATAGAAGTCAATGGTGTTATAATCATACCAGCAAACTAAAGCATATTGCAATCTTCTGTAAAAGGTTTTCTCCGACCAAAGTGTGTACGACGTTCGAATTTCCCATGCACAGACGGCATACATTTTCTGAGAAAACCATATCTTCTATAAGTTGGTTTGTAAACTATTTCAACGAATTTAAATTGAAAATGTTTTCCGCATAGATGCTTGGCGAATTGATGTTATTGCTTATAGGTGGAATTTGATGTCTAGTAGAGCGTGACGTTTGAAAGCAGTATTTGTAGAGGGATTCGGCGTAGCGGTCGAACCCAAGGTGATTATATATATGTAAATATAATTATATGTATGTATGTATACGTATACTTACATACCTTGGTAGAAACCAATACTGATAAAAGAAAGCGGTGTACCATTTTTCGAACACCACACTACAGGGTGTTCAACAAGTTTGAATACAGCTTTTCATCGTTGGGTAGGTGCGCACCACTTAGGTGACGTCCAAATTGAACCCCTATTGAACTGACAGAAGCCAACATATTGAGTTCCCCTCTGACATTTTCCCTTTGTTGCTCCATGAGAATTCTGTTCATTGGTATTGGTAATATTTAGTCTCATATATAGGTTAACCGACGTGCGCGGTGTTGGTGTCATTTGTTGTTTGTTTACCACGCACGATGAAGGATGTCGTAGTGAAGTTGTTTACGAGAGGTGAACGACCCAGCGACATATTCCGACGGTTGAAGATCCGGGGTGAAGCGGGATTTCATTTTATTAGCGTAAGATAATATTAGCGTGCAGAATTTGAATTTGAATATCCATGCGCAGCAGGCGCTGACTTTAAACCTAGAAATAAAATTTTTATTAGTAACTGTGTTCTCAACCAAAGCAGTAGTTTGTTCTTCGGCTCTATCCGAGAGGTTATGGGCTGTTCGAGAATAGTGAAGAAAAAATGTCAACAGGAGGTAGTAACTCAGGAGGAAGCGGAAGCGGCGAACCAGCACCGGTATCAGCAGCAACTCAAGTTCAAGATTTGTCAACCCTACCGTCCATAGAACGCCTGACTGGTCACGACAATTGGGCAACTTGGAAATTTGCGGTAGAAACATTTTTGGAGCTTGAGGACCTGTGGGATGCGGTGAAGCCGATAGCGAATGCTGATGGAACTTTCCCAGATCATTTCCACCGCCCACCAGATTCGAGGCGTTGGATTTGATATCTCTGAGGAATGGATTGGAACGTTGCTGTTAGCAGGTCTACCGGACGAGAACAAACCCATGATAATGGCATTGGAAAGCTCTGGGACTGCGATTACAGGGGACAGCATCAAAACGAAATTGCTACAAGAAGTGCAAACGCAAACCAACCGAACCGCATTTTTTGGGAAAAGGACACCTCAACCGAGGAAGAAGCAAAGCGCAGCAGAAAGCAGGTCAGCAGAGCAGCCCAAGGGACCCAAATGCAAGCGGTGCAAGAAGTTTGGCCACATCGCCCGAGAATGCCCAGCGAATCAACGAGGATCAGCGTTTAGTGCCGTGTTATCGACTAACAACGGTGCGGATGACGAAGCTTGGTATTTTGATTCAGGAGCGTCGGATCAATTCAACAACAACCGAAAACTTCTGGTGAACACGAGGGATGCACACGGTGTAGTTATAGCAGCAGACAAAGTGACGATGAATATCGTTGCGAGTGGCCTGGTCAAGCTAGATGTGAAGTGTACTCCCGAAAGTCCACCGATAGAAGTCAACGGCGTGAAATTCATCCCCGAAATGTCCAACAACCTTCTTTCGGTAAGTCAAATCGTTCGCCGTGGACACATGGTGCAATTTTCTCTAACCGGAGTCAAGGTGATCGACCCATCGGGCGTCGTCATAGCAACGGGTTGCCATGACATCGAGAAAAAGCTGTTTCGGTTCGAAGCGAAAAATACTATAGCAACGTCACTGGCATGCACATCAAGCAATATCGACACGTGGCACAGGAGAATGGGTCACCTGAATGTAGGCAGCCTGAAGCAGCTGAAAGGTGGTCTAGCTTCTGGTATACAGTTCGATGAAACGACTTATGGAAATTGTGTCGTCTGTGCGATGGGAAAACAGTCCCGTCTACCTTTTCCTAAGGAGGGACATCGTGCAGGTCAAGTGCTGGAGGTCGTCCATTCAGACATTTGCGGTCCGATGGAGGAGACATCGTTGGGCGGAAGTCGATACTACGTGTCCTTCACCGACGATAAGACGAGACGAATTTCCATCTATTTTCTGGAGACCAAGTCCGAAGCCGAGGTGCTGCGAGCGTTCATCCACTACCACAGTCTCGCAGAGCGGTAAACCGGATGCAAATTGAAAATTCTTCGGACAGACAATGGTAAGGAATACACCAATAAGTCTTTCCAGAACCGGCTGAGAGTATTGGGCATCCGGCACCAGACGTCAACGGAGTATACCCCGGAGCAAAACGGTCTGGCCGAGCGAGTTAATCGCACCATCGTCGAGCGGGCTCGATGCATATTGTTTGAAGCGAAGCTACCGAAGGCATTCTGGGCCGAAGCGGTGGCAGCTGCAACGTACTTGGTCAACCGTTCCCCGACCAAAGGGCACAAGCAAACACCGGAGGAGACTTGGAGTGGCCGGATTTGTCACACATACGTGTAATTGGTGCCAAGGTGATGGCACACATTCCCAAGCAAAAACGGCGCAAATGGGATGCCAAGTCCAAGGAATCGATTCTCGTGGGTTTCGATGAAGATACCAATGCATACCGCTTGTATGATACCGCCACGAAGAAGGTTTTCAAGAGTCGGGATGTCGTCTTCATTAGTGAACCGTCCCACGAACCATCCGATACCGTATCAGCTCCAGTGAGGAAGCCAACGCAGGTGCGTACATTCGTGTCCTTGGATTTCGAAGAAGCACAAGCAGATGTCGTCGATGTTATCGAGGCGCACTCACCTGAGGAAGAAAAAGAAGAGGAGGAGCAGTCAGATGATTATTCGGACGATTCGGAGGCATCCAACTACTACTCGCAAGCCGAAACCAGCGAAAGTGATGTTTCTGACGGTGACGTGACAATCATTGCGCTCCCCCCCGCGACAATCTTCACAACCACCCGAGTCGCAGGTGTTGAGGCGCAGCGGAAGGGAGCGCGCATTACCAGGCAAGTACCTTGATTATTATATTCCGAGCAAAGGCCTACCGTCCTACCAATTTTCAGGCCAGCGCAACGTTCAGCCAACGGTCGGATCGTCGTTTGGATCGGCATCGGCTACCGCATCGGAGCAGCAACATATGAAGAAGGGCAACTGTCTCGCTAGCCGCACCGCTAGTGACCCCCGTAGTTTCAAGGAGGCGTTACAATTCGCAGACGCCGAACTTTGGAAAGCTGCAATGATCGAAGAATATCAAGCGTTAGTGAAGAACAACACATGGAAGCTCGTCGATCTACCCCCCGGTGAGCTGTTTAAAACCAAGGAGGACGAAAAGGGCAACATCGTGCGGAACAAGGCCAGGATCGTGGCGCAAGGCTTCACCCAGAAGTTTCGTGTCGATTACGACGAAGTTTTCGCACCTGTGGCGAAGCAAGTCACGTTTCGCACTTGCTAACCGTCGCTGCCCGGAAGAATCTGACTGTGAAGCACGTGGATGTCAAGACGGCGTATCTTAACGGAGAGCTGGATGAAGTCATCTATATGCGCCAACCCGATGGTTTCCATACCGGAAATGAGGGTACCGTATGCCGCTTGAGGAGGAGCCTATACGGACTCAAACAGTCAGCGCGAGTATGGAACAAGAAGGTGGATTCTTTCTTCAAGGCCATAGGGTTTATCCAGTCGAAGGCAGATCCATGCCTATACATCCGGAAGAAAGGAGAAGCATTCACGTACATCCTAATCTACGTGGATGATATGGTCATCGTCGCGCAGTCAGAGGAAGAGTTCCGCTCCATTTTGGGATACCTAGAGCAACAGTTCGCCGTTATCAACCTGGGAGATCTTCATCATTTCTTGGGTATGGAGGTAGAACGTGGACAGAATGGCTTCAAATTGAACCAACAGGCTTACATCAACAAGCTAGTCAAGAGGTTCAGCTTGGAAAATGCCAAACCGTCGAAGGTTCCCATCGATCCAGGCTATTTGCAGCTGAAGGAGGAGGAGCATGACCAGCTACCGAATAACCACCAATTCATTAGCCTTATTGGAGGATTGCTTTACGTGGCACTGCACACTCGTCCGGATATTGCAGTAAGCACGACGATCCTGGCGCAGAAATCCAGTTGCCCCAACCAACAAGACTGGAATGAAGCTAAGCGAGTGCTGCGATATCTAGCAACAAGCAGTCACCTCAAGCTGGCACTGGGATCCAACAGCGATGGCTTGTCGCTATACGCTGACGCGGATTGGGCAGGAGACCAGCGGGACCGGAAGTCTAAATCTAGGCATTTGATCATGTTCGGAGGAGGCCTGATCCAGTGGGGTTCCAGAAAGCAGTCGTGTGTGGCCCTCAGCACAACCGAAGCCGAATTGGTTGCACTTGCGGAGGGATGCCAAGAGCTTATCTGGACGAAGCGATTGATGGATGAAATAGGCGAGTCTTCAACCCAGCCAATTCCAGTATACGAAGACAACCAGAGCTGCATCAAGGTAATCGAAAGCGACCGTTTGGAGCGAAGGACGAAACACATTGAAACGAAATTCTTTTTCGTTCGCGATCTCCATCAGCAACAGCTAATCAACCTGCAGTACTGCCCTTCGGAATCGATGTTAGCTGACATGTTGACGAAGCCACTGCAACGAGTCCGTTTGGAGGATTTACGAAGCCAAATGGGAGTAATTCAAGATTAGCACGAGGAGGAGTATTAACGTAAGATAATATTAGCGTGCAGAATTTGAATTTGAATATCCATGCGCAGCAGGCGCTGACTTTAAACCTAGAAATAAAATTTTCATTAGTAACTGTGTTCTCAACCAAAGCAGTAGTTTGTTCTTCGGCTCTATCCGAGACATTTATACCACCATCCGTCGGTACTGGGAGACAAGCTCGGCAAATGATCGTGCGAGATGCGGGCGGTCGCGTTCGGTGAGGACGCCAGCAGCCATCAAGGTGATGAAGGAGCGGGTTCGTCGAAAAATGAACCACTCGATCCAGAAGACCGCAACTGACCAGGACGTGTCGATCAGGACTGCCCCCACCATCACGATGAAGGACCTGGGATACAAGCCGTACAGGAAACGTAATGTTCACAGGGTAACAAAGAAGAGGCTGGACAGAGCCAAACTGATACTTTCGCGGCACGCATGTGAGGAGTTCGTGTTTTCTAATGTGAAGCTATTTGTCTTGCTACAGCCGCACAATGTCCAAATTGATCGGCTGTGGGCGCCGACGTTGACCAGCATTCCCCATCCCACATAAACAACCCCCGGTTCCAGAGCACCGCGTCGGTGTTAATAAAGTGTTATTCGAATAATAAAATATATAAACTGATTTTTATTTGCTTGGGCAGAGCCTGTGTTAATCTAGACGTGTTTTTGAGCTTATTGGTGTTTGGAGTCTTTCAGATATATCATTTAGTTCTTAAGAATTCATGCATGGTTTACGAATTGGAAGAAGCTTCAAAGTACAACGCATTGCAAATCGGATGGAAAGATGATTTTTTTTAAAAGCGAGAGTTCGGTTCATTGCTATAGTTACCATCGATATAATCAATAGAGTACACCCAGGTTACGTACCTGTACACGTACACGCGGGGAAACGTACCTTGTAAAAAACCGCGTTAATTGGAAAATCCGCGTAAAAAAACGTGTTGATTCGAAAATCCGCGTAAAAAACGTGCTAATTGGAAAATCCGCGTAAAAAAACCTTGGTGTATTGCGGGGCAAAGGTGCGCACGGGACAAAAGTGCGATTAGTTGAAAAATTGCTTGTGGTATAAAAGTGCGCAGTGGCTGTGGGGCAAAAGCTCGTACCATCGTTTTGCTCTCAGAAATAGTTGTAAAATGTGTGCAAATTTTTAACGGGACTCACAAGAAGAAAACTAATTTGAAGAAATGCACTCCATAAATGCTCGAAATGGCCCGACAGTAGCTTCGGGAGGCAGTCTTGAAGCGTCGGATTGCGGTAAGTAAGTGATTCATAATCTGCATCTTCTTTTATTGATATTTCTACTTCTGCTGGGATGTGCCAGCGCGCAGCTAGGGCGGTTCACAGGATCTGGCGAACCGTTGCACAGCACTGGACAAAGCCTTCTATGGTATGACTCTCAATGATTTACGACGCCTGGCGTTTGATTTTACGGAAGCCAACAACCTCCTGCACGAATCCAACCAAGTTGCAAAAATGGCAGGAAGAGATTGGGTTTCTAGCTTCATGAGGAAACATCGTCTGTCTCTTCGAACCCCGCAAAAAATCAACAGCGATCCAACCCAGCAAACATTAAATCGCATAACAAGCGTATATATAACATCATATGCCCTTAAATTTGGTTGGCATATAATGCGCCTAACTGGCATATGCATGCAAAAGTGGAGGCCATATACATACATGGCAAATGCTTACCGAATTTGTTTGGATGAATATGCAACTTTGACCGGCTATAATAGCGATTATGTTGAAATTGAATTGCGATCTAGTATGAATATATTTATAAATTGTCAAAGCACCAAATACGACTTTTACCATACTCATATACGATTTATTACAGACATAGAAAAAAAACAATAGGCGCAAAATATTTTCGTGAAATGTTTATTATAGCCTCACAAACCGCCATTTTTATATATGAGTATTTATGTTTGTAGAAATAATAACTGTTTGATCGACTTGTGTTGGGAGTGGAATATGAATGTTTAAAATGGCTCAGATTGATGTTTGGTGAAAACTGCCCGATGTGAGTTCGAACTCCGGTCGTCTGAATTATCATCCACCAGATGTCTCGCGCGGCTAACTGAAATTTAATTCAACAGCGGTTAAAACTTTCGAGTGCATCAGCATTTCATTGACATTTGAATATGATGTAATATGTTCTTTATTAGGATCTAATATGATTTACTGTTTCACGATTTTCTTCAGCATGCAACACGATTTACTACAGTAATGAATCGATTTAAATTATACGCTTGTACGACACACAAACTGCATCAGCGTTATATACGCATATGACGCGGATTAAATATATTTTACGACAATGTACATCATGAATTTGATGTTTATTATACCGAATTGCGACTTAATTTGATAATGGTATATAAAAAATGGGTAGGTTATATATATGATATAACCGCAAGGTTGACGTGGGACTATCTCAGCTTAGCAATCATTTGTTCGTGTTGATTAAATTTTTGATTGGATGAAACAATTTCCGACTCGCATGAATTTGCAATGCCAGTTTCCCCACGCTCCATGGATTTGAAGTCTGTGTTAGAGAAACACATTTCAATTTGCAATGCCAATTTCCCCACACTCCATGGAATTGAAGTCTGTGTTTAAGTCGGAACAAAAATATCCCCGACTTTCATGTATTTGCAATGCCGATTTCTCCAAGGCTACTTAGTTTTGATGGCTGTGTTGGGGAAACCGCAAATCGGGCCAATCAAAACGAGGCAGTTAGGGCGTTTTGATAACGCTTAACATTTTACAGTTATTCAATTGTTTATCTAATGAAAAATAACATTTTATTAATTGCGATAACAGCGTAGAAATATTCACTATCAATTGATGCAAACATCTTTCCCATCCAGAAAGAAATGTTCGAGTTATAAGCATTCGGAATCTTTCATTTCTCCCTGCATTCTCTGTGCTTAGGTTTTCATTTTACCCCCCCCATATACTCCGGTTAGACGTAGTCCCACGTCAAAATCGAATTTTTACATTTTATGCGATTTCAAATATACACGATGCATACTTTGATTGATATTATATGCGATTATGATTTATTCGGATTTCTTGTAAGACTTGGCACGTGCAAAATTATACGATTTAATGTTTGCTGGGAAGGCAAAGCGTCGGAATCCTCAGAACCGAAATCCAAGATGAGAAAAAAAATAAGTTTAAAAATATAAATAAAAAAATATAATATTTCAACGTCGTGAAATCTTGATTTATGAGGATTTTGATTGAAAGCTCACCAGAAACTGTTTATAATTATATTGCAGCAAAATTGAGAGAGATAGAAGTTGGGTGTCAAAGAACAAATTGTAGAGCGATTAGAGAGTTTCAATTGCTTGATAGAAACAATAAAGTTTTTAATGGAATGGATCATCATCATCATCATCATCATCATGAAAAAGGACAAAGGAATAGCAAAAGTACGGGAAACAAACTTTGTTGGAGAACATCCCCAATACTTTTAGTGACACTATGATCAGGAACAAATACTGTCAATGCAATTTATTCATATGATCGAAAATTACAAGTAGAAATGAATAACATAACAAGAATAAGTTGAAAACAAATAGTTGCTAAAAATAATGTTTCGGACTAAACATTCGAAATAAAGTATGTTTTTGGTTGTGTTTCTTTTATTCATACATTTATATAATATTATTTTACAATAGTACCCTTAATATTGAACATGCTTAATGTAGTATTAGGCAGAGGAAATTCGAAATCGTTGTTAAAAAACTGAGTACGGATGTGGTAGTTTTGTAAAAGTATATGTGAAGATATCTACAGGACAAAATCTTCACTCCTAAAGACTTAGCTTGGAAACGTAGTTTTTTCCCAACTTGGCACTTTGGTTTCAACTTAAAAAATTATGTCGTAATTAATGAATAACATTGTTCTGGATGTTGCACATTCTACTCCGGAATTACGATTTTTTGCAAATGTCTCCACTACTGACATCAGTATAAATTAAATAATGTTTGTTACTGGATTCGGGCATATGTTATTCATTTGTTTGAATTGTAGAAATTTCGCAGAATGAACAATGGCACACAGACAGTAACTAAAAGCAACTGAAAGATTTACAGGTCTAGTCGTACTAATTTACATTAAGAATTATAACGGTTTCGATTGCGTCCACCCGGTCGAATTCGTCGTCTTGGTGGCTGCGGCGGAGGTGGCGGATAGAATGGCTTTTGAACCGTTGCAATGTTTGGGCGTCTTAGAGCAGAAGCACTTATGGCTCCATCCGGAAGCACTCTCAGGAATCCTGCCTTACGACGACAAACGATGCATCTGTTTTGAAAGATTTTGATATGAGATTTATTGTAGTTTTGATGTTTAGCTCTTTACGACATCTGAATATTTTATAACTTTTACGAACCTGCTAATCTTGCTGGTTTGGTCAGCCTTCAATGTCTGCTGTTTTGGCTGGTAGAATTCCTGACCATCCTCGATTATCGTCAACCAGAACGAAGTTATTCCATCGTAGAAATTGCATGTTCCATGACCGTGACATTCAACAACAGGTTGAGCGCGGAATTCTTCCAAACACGATCCCGGGGATGTCAAATCCATTCCGAATCCTCCGCTGTTGTCAGTTGTATGCTGAAACGATTGATTTAGGTCAGTAGCGATCTTTTTGGTGAATATATATCTGAGAAAATTACCATCACATAACTGTATCCAATCCACAATTCTTCCCATCCACCCGGACAATCCGGTATGGCCATAGTTTGGCTATGAATTGAGATGACTCGGGTTGTTGTCTCGCAAACAGAACATCTTGAGATATATTTTTCGATTTCACGTGATTTCATTGGTGCCATAGACATCGACATTGGTTCTGGAGAGGCCAGCCAGACAGTATCATCGTTGTTCGAGGCGTAGTTGCACACGTTATTGATATCACAGAACAGATATGGCATTGTGCTGAACTTCCTTAGGCATGATCCTGCACTTCCTAGATCTTGTCCAACCGTTCTACTGCTTCCAATAACACTCACTAGAGAGTAGCCATCCCATAGTTTGATGGTGTTCAACGGACACTCGGGAATATGCACGGTTTGTGAGTGTTTTGTAAAAATGAAACCACGGCTCTTTGCTGCTGGTGGTGGAGGAGCAGGATCACCAACTTCTCCTCGTAATCCAGGGTAGCCATCGAGGCCATCCCGTCCAGGTGCTCCTTGGAAACCCTTTTCTCCTTTGAAGCCCATTTCACCTTCCTGTCCAGCTAGGCCTTGCTGACCCTTTTCGCCTTTCAAACCGACGAGCCCTGGAAAACCTGAAGGACCCATTTCACCTTCATCTCCTGGTGTACCCTTGTTACCGGGAACACCGCGATCGCCCGGTTGATTTGGTCTCCAGTTATCCAAAGGAATGGGATCTCCTCGTTCTCCTTTGACACCTTTCAAACCTATTCGCCCAAAGAATCCTTCCTCGCCAGTTTCACCAATTTCTCCCTTGGCTCCAATAAGTCCACGTAAACCAGGACGACCAACAGGACCAATTTCACCAGTGAATCCCTGAGGACCAGGCATTCCATCCAATCCTGGTAGACCATCATCGCCGATCGCTCCCTTGATTCCCTTAATGGATAATCCGATACTTCCCGAAAATCCCTTTTCGCCAGGGGAACCCCTAGCACCCATCGGACCTGGTAAACCTGGTAGACCATCCAAACCCGGAGCACCCTCAAAACCGATTTCACCTTTGGTACCTTTGAGAGCGCCGCTAACTAATCCCATGATACCGCGTGGACCAGATTGTCCGTCGTCACCATAATCACCTGGGGCTCCCTTACTTCCTTGAATACCAGTACGACCTGGGAATCCATCGTACCCTGCCTCTCCTTCATCTCCTTGTTCCGGGCGAGTTAAGAGTGTTCCTCGTGGTCCTTGGAATCCTGGATTGCCCTGTTCACCCTTTACTCCATCTAAACCACTTCTTCCAGCAAAACCGGATTCACCACGTAGCCCCGGATCTCCCTTTTCTCCAGGATAACCTTGGCGACCTGAAAAGCCTTGTAATCCTGGCATTCCTTCTAGCCCAGGATAACCTGGCGCACCTTGATCGCCCTTCTGGGGAGCTATCATTATAAGCTCACCTGGTATTCCAGGGAATCCTTGTTCACCTTGAAGACCTTGCAGACCCATAAGGCCAATACGCCCAACATCTCCACGTTCACCTTTTTCGCCAACGAATCCAATGAATCCTTGTTCACCTTGTTCGCCTTGTTCACCGTTGCTTCCTGGAGTGCCTCTGAGTCCTATGAGGCCACGTGGTCCATCCTTTCCTCGACGACCAGGAATTCCTGGGTATCCATCTTTACCTTTGTCACCTTGAATTCCCTTCTGTCCAAGAATTCCTTCATCTCCTCGTTCACCTTTAAATCCGGGACGTCCTGGAATTCCATTGTATCCAGGAGCCCCTTTGGGTCCCTTAAGACCAGGGTGTCCGTCAATAACCCTTCCTGCGTCACCCTCTTCACCTTTTAAGCCAGATAGTCCTACTGCACCATCAAGACCAGGAGGCCCTCGTAAACCGTATGTACCGGCTTCACCCTTATGTCCGCTGAAAGAAGCTGACCCTTTACTTCCCTTAATTCCTTGGAAGCCAACATCGCCTATATATCCTTTGGTTCCATTCCGTCCAACTCTTCCCGGGAAGCCAATATTGCCAATATCTCCCAATTCACCTTTTTCTCCTCTCAATCCAACGAAACCTCGGCGACCAGTGAGCCCTATGTTTCCTTGATCTCCTGATTCACCACGCTCGCCTTGGTATCCTTCTTCACCCATGTAACCATTTATGCCGCGAGGTCCAGAGTCACCGAATTCTCCATCGTCTCCTGGTAATCCCGGCAGACCATCACGTCCAGTATTGCCGACTTCCCCTTTTGGACCTTGTGGCCCTTCAATGCCTGGTTCTCCTCGTTCTCCTTTATCGCCATATGGTGCGGTTTGACCAGATGTTCCAGGAGCTCCCGGAGCACCTCGATCCCCATAAACAAGGTCCCCTACCATGCCCTTGTTACCAGGTAGACCTATACGACCTTGAACGCCATAATCTCCAGCTTCTCCTTTTATACCAACAATACCCGGTGGTCCTCTGTAACCGTCTGGACCTTTGAAGCCTTTATCGCCGTATTCGCCGAAATAACCTGCCTCACCCTCTTCACCCATTTCACCAAACAGCACAGCACGGCCAGGGTCACCTCGTTGTCCCTTGAGACCAAGTAAGCCAGGAGGACCATCGAGACCTGGCGTACCCGGAAAGCCATCTTCGCCTTGCAAGCCATGATCTCCAATCATACCAAAATACCCTTTGTAGCCCATCGGTCCCTGTATGCTTTCTCCAGCAAGCCCTGCCGCACCATCAGGCCCTCTGAATCCTTCATCTCCAATTTCTCCGCGATAGCCTTTTTCACCTTGTAGTCCTTCATCGCCGAATGGTCCTCGTTCTCCTTTATCACCGATGATTTTGTAATCCATTTCGGCAATAGCTCCTGGTTCGCCACGATCTCCTTGGTCGCCTCGTTCACCCTTTACTCCTCTACGAAACAGAAATATTACCTATTATTGGGGAAAAATTCTTAATCGTATTCACTCACATATCACCAAGTGGGCCAGGGGTACCTCTGAGCGACCACATTGTATAAGAATTATGAACCGCGTCTCTGCCATGGGAACCATCTCGACCAGGAATGCCAGGTTCTCCGTCTCTACCTCGGAGACCAGGATTTCCGTCGTCTCCTATGTCACCCTGTTCCCCTAGAATACCCGGATCTCCAGCAATTCCAACGAAACCTTCATCACCCTGTTCGCCTTGCAGTCCACGATAGCCCACATCACCTTTATCTCCAGGGAAGGAGACCAAACTACCACGACGAATGACGAATCCTTTCTGGCCTTTTTCTCCAGAACGTCCAGGTTCGCCGTTTCCTCCAGGAATACCTATCAATAGTCTTAACATTAGACAACAAAGCGTTATAACGTAAAGTCGTATGTCTTGCCTTTGAGTCCCTGAATACCTTTCATACCAGGTTTTCCAGGGGTACCTTTCAGACCTCGTGGACCAGGTAGACCACGATTACCATCGATTCCATCCCAACCCGGTCGTCCAATATCACCGCCATCACCTTTAATTCCTCGTGGTCCAGGGGGACATATACCACAATCATCGCCTCGAAAACCTTTGTCACCTTTAGGACCATCATACCCGTTCCATCCAGGGTCACCCACTGGACCCGGAAGGCCAGGAATACCATCAGGACCCAATGGACCAGTAATATTATAGCCGATTCCTGGAAGACCTTTGTCTCCAGACTCACCAACCTCTCCTTGTTCACCTTTTTCTCCAAACTCGCCATTCAAACCTGGCAATCCTGCCTCTCCCTTCAGTCCTGTAATATTTCTGCCAAGGTATCCTTTTTGACCTTTCATACCAGCTGGGCCCTCAATACCCCTGATACCAACTGGACCTTGAGGTCCACTTTCTCCATCATTGCCGCGCTGTCCAGCTACAGTGGAACCCTTCTTTCCTCTTGGACCATCCGTTCCTGAATCACCTGGAGGGCCTTGTAATCCCATCAAACCTCTTCGTCCTGGGTTTCCAGGTATCCCACTTAATCCTTGATTGCCTGGTGGTCCAACATCACCCTGTGGCCCCACGGGTCCAATAATTATAGGAGCCAATGTTGGATCATATATTCCAGGAGCTCCCCGAACACCTTGAGGTCCTGGTACTCCGGGGATACCTTCATCACCCAACTCACCTTTGTCTCCTATATCCCCATCGCGTCCAGCGTATCCAGGTGCGCCTTTTTCTCCTTTATCGCCAGGTGGACCAGGAGGTCCATCTTTTCCCTGTTTTCCACGATCTCCAACGTTGCCTTCCTCGCCTTTGAAACCCTTCAAACCACGTTCACCCGGAAATCCAGAATCTCCCTTTCTTCCATGAAGTCCTGGGGTACCATCCTCTCCTCTGTCACCTTTGGCACCACTAACGCCTTTGCTAACCGTGGAATTCTTACTCGAGAAGTAGTGATACGGCTCACCGGGTTCTCCTGGTTCTCCTGGACAGAATGGAACAGATGCTTCTCCTTCGTCGCCTAATTCACCTTTTGGTCCCAAAAGTCCGTCTATTCCATTTACACCGTCGAATCCCGGTAGACCTCTATTTCCTTTGAAGCCAAAGGGTCCGACCATCCCCGGACGACCAGGCTCCCCCGAAGCCCCTTTTGTTCCCTTTGAATTAATACCACCCTCGCCCGAATCGCCCCGGTATCCGAGAGGACCCTGTAAACCAGGTTGACCACGATCCCCAGGATAGCCAGGCATACCGGGGATACCCATGGCTCCATCCGTCCCGTTGCAACCGTCGATACCTCGTGGACCACGTGGTCCGTCATCGCCCGGCATTCCCTAAAATATCCTGCTTGTAGAGTGGATTGATCAAATTATGCCATCTAATTACCGGAATTCCTGGATATCCAACGGGACCACGTTCGCCAGTATCACCCTACAATAACGGATCAAATGATAATGGTTGATTGAAAATACACCGAATAGACGATTTTGGACACCTACTCTGTAACCTTTGTCGCCCATTGATCCGAATTCACCGCGATCACCTCCTTCACCGGGCCAGCCGGGGGGACCATCAAAACCAACGTCTCCCGGCAGACCGCTTGGTCCCGGTATGCCATGCGGTCCGATTTGTCCTGGCGCCCCTCGCAGCCCCTTGCAATCACATGCCGTTCGATTGCAGATCTGGTGGAAGAGTGGAATAAAGGAACATTATTATGGCATTCTAAGGTCGAAAAACTTAAATCAAGTAGAATCCACTGTGAACAGGAAAGAGAATTTGTTCGACCTATTCCCGATGCGACGCACGTGTTATATGGTATGTCGAGATGGGAAATTTGCGTAAAGTGCGCAAAATCAGCGTGCCGGAGTGATTTAAGACAGATTCAATCAATTACACTGCCAATGAAACAGTCGGGTTTGCTTGTATTTAATTTTCATTGATCTCAGAACTATATACAATTGCAAAGAATCGATTTTCACCACAGTGGGGGGTGACTTCAAAGTGTATAACGTATCAATCGAGAAGTTTTGCCGATAGTGCGAATCTCATTGGTCACTCATATACTTTGAACCATTGAAACCAATAGATATTTCGTTCCTCGGTTGGATTTCTAGCTGTAGATTGCACAGTACATGTGCCACACAGTAATCGTAGACTCGTACTAAGTTAGCGAAAGACCTCACAGCAACTATACAATCGTTTTAATTTGCGATTATTTATCATCTATACTGTCGTTCTACGCATAGTTGTCCCATGTTCCGAAATCAGCAACTGAGAAAAACGCATTCAAAGTTTTCTAGAATATTTGTCTACCAGAAGCTTTAAGTATTTCTGCTTAGCAATACACTGGGTTTTTTATAAGCAGAAAACTATTGTTTAATGAAATGTGGAAAGATCCCCTCATTTGATTCAATCAATCCTGGTTACGGGCTCAAAAATCCAGGTGGGACAGTTATGCCTAGAATATCAACATGGGACAATTGAACTTGATGTTGTTTTTTGAAATACTGGGAACAAGCAACACGTTTTTTTTGTGATTTTCCGAAAGATTTTGCATAAAAACAAAAACGTTTTATGAAGAAGGGAGTGATCTGCAATATTTTGCAGAATATAAATCTCATCGTTTTTAGGCATTTGCTAACAAGGTGTACACGTGTTCTGTTAAACTTTTTTTTTCATTTGTTTGAGAATTGGTTCATTTTTCCAAACCAGAAATGAGTACATTAGCCCTCCTGGAAGCATGAAACAAATTTCGTGTACTTCAACTTCAAATATGATATGGTATAGAATATCAACATGGGACAATTGAGCTTGATGTTGTTTTTTAAAAATCTGGGAATAAACAGTAACTTTTTTTGTGTTTTTCCGGAAGAATAGGCATAAAAACAACGTTTTATGAAGAAAAGTGAAAATTGTCGAAAAGTACAATTAGTGTACACTGTTAGACACTATGAACTGACGGTGCTCTTCTAGTGTTGGTTTTCATTGATCACCTTCATGAATTTAGTTTATATTCCAAGAATACTTAAACCTTCAATTTGCGAAAAGTGCGAAAGAAATCATGCCGGTAGAGCCCAAGTAGCTTGCGCTTGAGCATGCGTAATTGCTGACAAATGCCTAATTAGTTCAATTACTATAAACAAACCCATTCTTCGTAATATTCTGGATTCAAATGCAGATGACTTCATCGGCCAATACTGGGGCGTGATTCAGGGCAATCTCCATTAAAATGGCAAGTAAAATGCACAACAAACGCTCATATAAACTGACTAGATATCATCGCATAAATTTGCCCCATCTCTCGCAGTATCTCTCGGTGCATCCAGAAAATCACATTGCGGTGTAATGAGGAAAACATATGTTGCTATCCTCATCCGCACAGTTTCGCGTTACGCTCTGCTGCTAGCTGATGTCAACAGGCATTGAGGTCAAGGAAAAGGCGTGGGACTCAAAAATGATGACGAGTCGCACTAGCGTGCCGGCAAAAGTCAAGTGCATCTCCTGCCACTACTTCCAGCATACAATCTGATCCGATCTTCGGCGTTTGAGTGATTGATATTGTGGCGCTTGCGCCTCCAATCAATCGATTGCATTCAGAAATTCTGTTTGAGTATAGTCATACATACAGTGCTCAATGATGTATTTCGCGAAAACCATATACTCATCTACTCATGTTTTTCTTCCGCTTCGGAAGAAACAAAGTTTCAAAAATAAATCATCCGCTCGCGCGCGAAAGTAAACAAACATCGTGGGCTAGAAGCATTCGTTTATTGATAGCTAATAATTTGTTTTGCATCGTTCAACCTCGCTAAGGATTACGTAATATGATGTGAAGAATCATGTCGAAGTTTGCTTTTTCGGTGGAAATATTGATTCGATTCATTTTCTGTGACTATCAACATCTGTTTGGGCGTCTTCCTGGGATATGATTACATAGCCAACATATAATTTTTGGTAACACTCGTTCATATTTCTAAATAAACAGTTGCTGTAGCTGAATCAAATTGTTGCTGAAAGCTGAATCAAATAGTGAATTCATTGGTCCCAATTCGTATTGACGACATAAAACTTCGTTTTGGGAAACAAAAATAGTAGAAGAGGATCAGTATCTTTGAACATGCTTAAAAATTACTCCTGATTTGGTTGCCGTATTTCTCATAAACACTCATTAACCGCGCCAACTGTTAGAAAACATAGTGAAAGAATCGTATTTTACCGTTCAATGTTGGAGTAGTATTGAACTAATTTTTCAATTACTTTATAGCCTTTACAATTTAGGGGATCTGTTTAGGACCACTCCATCCTATATATCGTTCTGACATGACTAAATTTGAGGAAAAAAATCATTGTTTTTACGGATCTTTCGAGATTTCATATAGCATGGTTCGTCGTTTGACTGATAACTTGTTGCCATTTCGTGTTTGGAAACTTACAGAAGTAAATAATCTCGGACAGCTGTTTTTATGAGCTTCTTTAGAGGCTATTTCTTACCAGCTAAATCAATCATCACAAGCAGCAACAATAGTAACCACTTGATGTCAGGTCCGGAGTTTTTGACAAATCACTATCGATGTGTGTGGATAAGGCTTTGGACTTTGTTTCTCAGACAGGGCTGTTTCGAATGACTTTTGCTCTCACACGAATAAGAAGTTAGGAGTTCAAGGGTTTAGAGGCGTATGAACTGAAAAGTTTATAGCCTCTTTAAAACAAAGAATGTCAATAGGAAGGAAGTATTTCAGAATCATTTGCTTCCGTTTTTGCATCGAAACCACCATGTTATTCCAACAGAATAAAGCATTATTTCATAAAAGTCTGAAGTTCTTTACATGGTTTATAGGTTTCGGTTCTGGACTACCCTGCTTTTAACCAGTTCCAACCCCAATCGATAACTTATGTAGATTGATCGTACGAAGAATAGAAGAATAGAACTGCCCAAGAATAGGTGGTATGTGAGTTTTATTGAGCTTAACACTTTAAGGACCGGGAAGAAATCTGTAAGTCTGTGTCTGGTACCGCACGTTTTGAGTTGTGTGAAGATGCTTGCTTTGCTTGCAAGTTTTTAAGAGGCTTTGAACTTTACAATTCATTTGCCACGGGTGCACACGCCATTGTATGCACACTGACAAGTATTTGAAAAAAAAAACATCAGGCAGCTCAAGCTTTTTATTGTTAAATACGCAGAACAAGTATGATGGGAATGTTTGAAAAGTCTTACATACTGCAGAAAAAAGGTGGAACTGCAATGTAATGAGAGATTTCAAACGGAAATGAGGTGAAACAAGTGGGAACATAGCTCGTGCAAAAGTATCATGGGTCGTGGAAGGAAAAATGTTCTCGAGAAATGGTCAATGGCTTTACAACAATAATAATATCTGCTAATGTATGCTTGTTGTGTTGAACATGGAGTTCAATACGTTTTTAAACCTCAACAAGTTTTTCTTGTTCGGATTTTCACGTATTCAATGTTCATCTGATTTTTGCTGAATCGTTAGTTGTCGACATCTGTCAACCGAATATCGTTTTTTTGCTCAACAAGTTCAATTTTTACTGCGTTGAAAATGTCGTGTTTCGTTAGAAATAAGCACCATTTGTGGGAAGACTTCCTATTTCATTGGAAGGAAGCAGGAAGCAGCGGAAGCGTATCGGATGCTCGTGGAAGTTTATGGTGACCTCGCACCGTCGAATAGATTTTTATAGAGTATGGTTTGGACAATTCAAACGTGTTGGTTTTAGTGTTGTAGATAAGAAGCGCCCGGGTCAACCGAAAAGGTTTGAAATCGAAGAATGAGAGACATTACTCGATCAAGATTCGTGTCGATCACAAACAGAACTTGCAAAATCATTGCGAGTAACTCGACAAGCTATTTCTAATGTCCGACATTTGTTGACCGGCACAAAAGCAAGTTTTTTTTGCACCGCATCGTTACCGGGCACGAGAAGTGGTACTACGACAAAAAGCGAAAGATCGTATGTAAAGCCCGGCCAACTAGGAACATCTACGTCGAAGCCGAACATCCACGGTCCAAAATAAAATATGAACGCTTCTTTCGCGACGGGATCCGAAAATTGTCAGAAAGATGGGAAGAAGTAGTGGCAAGCGATTGCCAATACTTTGAATAATGTATTAATTCATTTTATTATTCAAATAAATGCTAATCTCCCAGAAATTACCTTTTTTGAAATTCATCGCCGTTCCATATACGTACTGGCTACGGATACACCGTTGCTGTACAACGTACTGTTGTAAAGAAGCTTCATGTATCGACTTCCACTATTCAAGTGTTGTTTGACTCCCCAATATCCGATTTGTTTCTTGAGCTGTTATGAGGAACCATAAACGTCGTTTGTATGACACTCCCTCATTTCTCGCTTCATCCTATTCCTGAAACATTACTTCAAATCTTATTCAAGCCATTCGGGAATACTATGACTTGAGCCAATTCCCGTCATTTGCCACACGGAATAAAGAAAATTATTCTGTTTTTTTTTCGCATGATTTTGACGTAGAACTACGCCTTTAAGGAAGGGTGCCAAATCAGAAAACAGGTCAAGTTTTTATGAAATAAAGTTAACGTTAATAACTATTTTCACAGCGAACGAATTCTTTAGATCAGATTACCAATCGAATCGGAAGCTCTCTAAGATTTGTTCGATATGCTATACATTACAATTACCCTAATCCCTAAACGGTTTAAATTAATCAAAAATTGGAAGCATTCCCATTTTCGCATACATTTGTTCTGCCGATTTGTGTGCTTACCTACCCGTACCCTCAAAACGAGCATCTAATACAATTGTTTCTGTCCGTTTTCAACTTATTTGGTGTAAATAAGCCATTCACGATTTGTGGGTTCAACTTCTCGTTTGGTGGTCATCGGAGCAACATTGTTGCCAGCGGGCATCGAGCGAGAATGGATTGTCTTTCTGCAGACAGAGGAAGGAGGAGTATGGAGTAGAGTTTTCTTCCACGGGCCCTCCTCAGGGCTAGAGGTGAATTGATTGAAGAAGTTTTAAACCCAATATGAAATGGATTGGAATGAAACCATAGTTGCGAGCGAGCTAACAAGTACAACACAATGAGCACACATCATTCATGCCTAATGTCTGTATCAAAGTGTGTTACGACAAAGAAGGTGCTAGCAGCATACGGGAAATTTTTGTGCTAGTGCGGGGATATGGAAGAGTATCCAGAAATTTGGAAAACGGATATACACTGCATTTACTTAAATACAACGTATCTTTCATGGAAGTATGCTTTCAAATCCCAGTAGCAAATCTTACTTATATGCATGTTCTGGGGCTCGAATGCACCCCAAGCGGAATATAGGAGCAAAGGTGTTTATGGTTTGTAGTGTTTATGTTGAAAATTTAATTTACAAAGGGGTAGTACACTATGAAAACTTAAAAAAAAAAAAAAGGATTTCTGACTTAAAATGTTCTCTGGGATGTCGATTTTACTATAGTTTCTGTCTCAGGTTTGCCCGATGCTCTGTTCATAAGTTACAAGCCCATTAGTGGACCTAAGTCTTTGCATAAGGAGCGCGAGAAGAATGCGTACAACGCATACATCAGTTGCCTACGGGAATTGGTCCCATGTGCATTTGTCTATTAAAGATTCGAACAACTTGATTCGTTTTCCATCGCGACCAGAGCGGTGGATTTGCAACATTGATGGATGCAAGTTGCATCATGCAACCAGAAGTCTAAAGTTTTGAAAATTGCAACAAATATAGCAACCGGTTACTTAAATTATGGTCCACAAGGCGTTTTGGAGATAATGAAAGAACTCAAGCTTTACATTGGACCGCAACAATTTCTGCGAAAAATCGGATATGGAACGAATCGAACGAGCAGAGATGCGGATGTAAGAAGCAGCTAGAGAAGCCCGAAAGTCCAATTTGGCTACAAAAAAGCGACAAGAAGTGATTTTGTCAAGCGTTGAAGGTCAGATTTATGGTCCAAGGATTGCAGACTGAAGAAAAGATTTAGAAGAAACAAAATTAATGTATCCAAAATTTGAAACGCGTAGAATTTCTTTGATATTTTGAAAAATAAAATTTTAGTGAATGTTTTTGTCTCGATTTTTGAGGCAAGATCTCAATTTTGTTACAAAAAATGTCGCCATTTCGTTAAAAATGAAAATTTCGAAAAAATCCTACGTACGTTAAAAAAGATTGGTTGAAATCGGTCCCCTGAAAAACTTGTAGAATTCCCACCAGTTTACAAGGTTTTGGCTGCAATAGTTCAACAATCCGGTTGCAGCTATTCAGGGGACAGTCCAATTGACACATTTTTTTTGTGTTTGTTAATCAATATATAAGGTACACCGGGGCAAGTTGAAATACGGGGTAAGTTAAAATGGAAGCTATAACTTTTACCAGGAATGATGTATTGACGTGATAAAAAAATATATAGTAAACATTATCTTTCAACCCACCTTATGAAAACCACGATCAGAATATTGGAATGCCTTAACGCAATCCTGCACCTTGGTTTACTTTTCTTGTTCGTGAAATCAAAACATCCATTTTTGCGCACTGACTCAATTGGTTCGAAAACACTGATTTTTTCAAAAATATCGCCGGAATTGCACGTCAGGTAATCAAATAGGGATAATCAAGTGTAGTTGTTTTGAAAACTAAACTAAAACATCTTTTTCCGTTTAGCTCTAAGCTTTTTAACTCAACCCATGTTTTTGACGTAGAACTACGTCTTTCATTAAGGCTGCCAAATCAGAAAACAGGTCAAGTTTTTATGAAATAAAGTTAACGTTATTAACTATTTTTGGTGCGAACGGATTTTAACGATTTGCATACCAATCGAATCGGAAATTTTCTAAGATTTGTTTGATATGTCTGTATATGGTTTGTGTTTGTGTGTGTATATTTAGATTCGACGAGCCATTGATATATGGATATTTGTATGCGTACGTGCGTGCGTGCGTGCTTCATAACCCGTACGTAAAAATAATGCATCTTCGCTACGCTGAAACCCCATTTGTATCTGCTCCCGTGCACCAAAAAAATATTTGGGGAATACCAAGTTATTCAATATGTTATATAAGTATTTCGCTCATTTAGTCCCCATGAAAGTAAATGTCGTTTTGGAATTTTTTATGTGATTTGGTTGCGCTCGCCATTAGCAAAACTTTTTCCACTAGGGATGACAGCTACGCTTATCTTGAGCATGAGAAAGTAATGCAACTTTTTTCGAGGCCAGTAATATTAACAGAAGCGTTTCTTTTGAGAATAGCGCAAAATGATGAGAGGTGTTTATATTACTAGTAGCTTTGAGCCACAATGTTAGGCTCTGTATGCAAGCTATGGCAAACGCTTGTTTGGTGCTTGGTTAACGTTGTATGAAGGATGCCTAGAGGTGCGATTCCACTGAGGCAATACTAAATAACAGTTAGCATGATATTTGATACTTGCAAATATTGTCATTGTTGTTGTTTCCATACGGTGCCAAAAATATATTGATGTAGTTATAAGATGTGGAATAATGGTACTGGTGACACAAGTATATAATCGATTATAGCCGAGCCTATGTCAATTGCGAAAACCCGGAATAGCGTTCGAGATAAATTTTCAATACATCGACATGAAACAAATTGCGACATACTAGTGTATTGTTCTGCAAGGGCGAGAATGAATCATCAATCGATTATCGACAATTGATTCTGCAATAAAAAAAACCATTTCAGGGCGATCAAACCATTCTACTAAACGGTTATTTATAAAATTCCACAGCATTATAAAATAATATCCGAAGTTACAAACAAGCGACATATATAAATTAACAGCGTAGTTCTACGTCAACAATGCGGTCGTGTCATTCAGCTCGCGCAGTCCGAAGACATCGGTCGCAAATTTGTTCGCGTCTATCATATAGTGGAGATTATACCGTTATCAGTGGCTGGTGAAGTTATTTCGCCCTAACGGGGTTCTCTTTATTGCGCGAGTGAGAAGAGCAGCAATCACAACCAGCGTGAGAAAGAAGTTCTCCACCGCGGGCGCGGTGCGTGTGCCGTATCATCGCTGTGTGTGCTTTATCATCGTCATCGATTCCATCATCGTGTGGTGGTGCGATTTACCGTTGCAGCTGTACCGAGCGATTGCCACGCGGTTCGATTGGGACACCGTTTCATTTCATTCGCATTGGTGTGCGATTTAGAAGGTCAAGTTGAAATGGAGATTGAAACTACTGTTTCCTCCTCACTAGCTACAACGGGGGCTGGGAAGTCGCTCAAACGCGTTCCCCCCTCAGAAGATGTCTCTTCAGAGAAAGAGTTAATTAACCTCAACAAGCCCCCCTCAAGAAAATTGGCAAACTTTTCCTCTTCGCCCCCTCCATCTCCCGCTTCCGTTCAACTCCCGAACTTGCCTCCCAGTCCTACTGATCCCACTCCCGCTCAACAATCGACCTCGTCCTCCCCCTCAGTTGTTTCCTCTCCTCGTGTCAAGGTCTATCCAGACGATGCACCTGGAGCTGGTCCATGGGTTGTTTTTTTCCGGCCCAAACCTAAAGGAAAATCTATTAATGTCATTCAGGTTTCGAAAGATCTGGCAAGATTTTATTCCTCCGTGGTCGAAATCTCTAAGGTTAGGCCGAACAAACTGCGTGTTGTCGTGAGTGATCGGAAACACGCAAATGCAATTGTGATCGACGAGAGGTTCACCCTAGAGTATCGTGTCTACGTGCCCTCCCATGACGTAGAAATCTCGGGGGTGGTAACTGAAACGGGTCTGACGTGCCAATTGATAAAAGAAGGAGTTGGTAAATTCAAAAGACTCCCTTTGGTGGGCGTTAAAATTTTGGACAGTCGCCAACTAGGTAAAGTATCCCAAGAAGAGGGAAAAACGAAATTCACGCCGTCAGACTCGTTTCGAGTAACTTTTGCTGGTTCGGCCCTCCCTGACTACGTCATGGTGGACAAATTGAGACTGCCTGTGCGACTCTTCGTGCCAAAGCCCATGACTTGCAACAAATGCAAGTCAGTTGGTCACACTTCAGATTATTGTGCCAACAAGGAGCGCTGTGCAACTTGCGGAGAGCAACATGTGGGGGAATCCTGCAGTGCGACTGAGCATAAGTGTCCATATTGCGGGGGATCCCCACACGTGCTCTCAGCTTGTGAAACTTACAAGAGTCGCTGGGAGAAACAGAAGCGCTCTTTGAAGGAACGCTCAAAACGCACTTTTGCGGATATTTTAAAGGGCGCTTCTCCACTTGCCCAACAACAATCAATCAACACTCAAAATGTCTTCGCCACGTTGCCCGTTGACGAAATGGAAGCGGACACAGCTAACGGGGGCACACCGTTCATTTTCCAAGGGAATCCCCGGCGCAAAAATGTGACCACTCCCAAAGTTCAAGGACAAGCCCCACCGGTTATACCCCCTGTTAGCATGTCTAAAAAATCGAGTGCAGCGGACAAGCAAAATCAGGTTCCTCCTGGTTTCCGTGGGAATAATTCACCTTCGAATGGCCCAGCACTCGAGGGGACATCAAAAACCCCAACTGTCCCTGTTTTTCCGTCTAGTTCAACTTCCCAATCGGGATTTATAAAGTTGACTGACCTTATGGATCAAATCTTCACGTGTTTTAACGTTTCCGACTCCATCAGAACCATTGTCATCTCAATGCTTCCAGTGTTAAAGACAATTTTGCAGCAATTGATGCAAACATGGCCCCTTCTTGCAATGATTATCTCTCTTGATGTCTAATTTAAATAGAGAGGTCGGAGATATCACTGTTTTACAGTGGAATTGTCGTAGTCTTATCCCTAAATTGGATACTTTCAAATTTCTAATTCATAAATTCAATTGTGATGTTTTTGCTCTGTCCGAAACCTGGCTCTCTTCTCAAAATGATCTCTCTTTCCACGATTTTAATATAATACGCTTGGACCGCGATGACAGATACGGAGGGGTACTATTGGGGATTAATAAGTGCCACCCATTTTTTAGAATTGAACTTCCACCTATTGGAGGGATCGAAGTTGTTGCTTGTCATGCAAACATCAGAGGCAAAGACCTCTGTATTGTCAGTTTGTATTGGCCTCCGAGAGCTGCGGTTAGCCGCAAGCAACTTGTTGACATGTGCTCACTCCTTCCTGAGCCACGATTGATCTTGGGAGACTTCAACTCTCACGGAACTGCCTGGGGGGAACAGTACGACGACAATCGTTCACTGTTGATATATGATCTTTGTAACAGCTTCAATATGACACTTTTGAACACTGGGGAAACAACACGTGTACCTAAACCTCCTGCTAACCCAAGTGCTCTTGACCTCTCGCTTTGCTCGAATTCACTATCGTTAGATTGCAAGTGGAATGTAATCCAGGACCCCAACGGTAGTGATCACTTGCCAATCAAAATTTCCATCACCATTGGGTCGAATTCTTCTGAATCTATAAACATGGCATATGACCTCACAAGACACATTGACTGGAAAAAATATGCGGACGCGATTGCTCTAGCCATCAATTCCAGAGATGGTTTGCCTCCATTGGAGGAGTATAACTTCATTTCTCGTTTGATATATGACAGCGCGGTTCGCGCTCAAACGAAACCCATCCCAGGCTCCACTATTCGTCGAAGGCCTCCCAATCCATGGTGGGATAGCCAATGTTCCAAGCTTTATCAGGATAAATCGAACGCATTTAAAGCTTTTCGAAAACGTGGAACCATTGAGAATTTTCAAACGTATTTGGACCTTGAAAATCAATTTAAAAACTTGATCAAAGGGAAAAAGCGTGCTTATTGGCGAACTTTCGTGGGAGGTTTGTCACGAGAAACGTCAATGAAAAAATTATGGAAAGTGGCTCGAAACATGAGAAATCGCTCTTCATTGAATGAATATTCACATCGATGGATTTTTAAATTTGCACGGAAAGTTTGTCCCGATTCCGTTCCTGTGCAAAAAATTGTTCGAGATATACCACAAGATAGGTGCGATCTTGATTCCGAGTTTTCGATGGTAGAATTCTCTCTTGCTCTCCTTTCTTGTAACAATTCGGCTCCAGGAACAGATAGAATTAAGTTCAACTTGCTGAAAAACCTCCCTGATGTGGCGAAACATCGCTTGTTGAATTTATTCAATCAGTTTCTGGAGCATAATGTTGTTCCAGATGATTGGAGACAAGTGCGAATTATAGCTATTCAAAAACCCGGAAAACCCGCGTCCGACTTCAATTCGTACCGCCCAATAGCAATGCTGTCTTGTATACGGAAATTGTTGGAGAAAATGATCTTGTTTCGCCTTGATCGTTGGGTTGAAACGAATGGCTTACTCTCAGATACACAATATGGGTTCCGCAGGGGCAAGGGGACGAATGATTGTCTTGCGTTGCTTTCTTCAGAAATTCAAATGGCTTACGCCGAAAAAAAACAAATGGCTTCAGTATTCTTGGACATAAAGGGGGCATTTGATTCTGTTTCAATAGAGGTTTTGTCAGACAAATTACACTCTCGGGGTCTACCGCCTCTATTGAATAATATGTTATATAACTTGCTTTGTGAGAAACATTTGAATTTTTCTCATGGAGATTCGGCAGTAAGTCGGGTCTCTTACATGGGCCTCCCTCAGGGCTCATGTTTAAGCCCCCTTTTGTACAACTTCTATGTAAGCGACATTGACAATTGCCTTACACAAAATTGCAGCTTAAGACAACTTGCAGATGATGGAGTAGTGTCTGTCGTAGGATCAAAAGAATCCGACCTGCAAGAACCCTTACAAGATACATTGAACAATTTTTCAACCTGGGCCATTGGGCTAGGGATCGAATTCTCCACGGAGAAAACAGAGATGGTGGTTTTTTCTAGGAAGCATAGACCAGCAAAACCAAAGCTTCAACTTTTGGGTAAACCAATCACTCATGCTATGTCATTCAAGTATCTTGGGGTCTGGTTCGACTCCAAATGTACTTGGGGGGCCCATATTAGGTATCTGAGTAAAAAATGCCAACAAAGAATAAACTTTCTCCGTACAATTACCGGCACCTGGTGGGGAGCCCATCCAGAAGATCTTATAATGTTGTATCGAACAACTATTCTCTCAGTGATGGAGTATGGCAGTTTCTGTTTTCAATCAGCTGCCAAAACACACCTCATTAAACTCGAGCGAATTCAGTATCTTTGTCTCCGTATTGCGTTGGGATGTATGCCCTCAACGCATACCATGAGTCTCGAGGTTTTGGCAGGCCTACTCCCACTAAAAGATCGCTTCAATTTATTATCTCTTCGGTTCTTCATCCGGTGTAAGGTCATGAACCCATTGGTGATCGGAAATTTTGAGCAGCTTATCGAGCTAAATTTTCATTCAGGATTCATGAGCTCATATCATGAATTCATCTCCATGCAGGTTGATTCTTCTTCGTATACTCCCAACCGTGTTTGTTTTCCTGACTACATCAATTCCTCTGTACATTTTGATCTGTTCATGAAGGAGAAAATCCATGGAATTCCAGATTATCATCGATCGGGGATCGTTCCTACGATCTTCAATGCAAAATATGGGCGTATCAATTGTGATAATATGTACTTTACTGATGGGTCCTCTATGAATGAGTCCACAGGATTTGGAGTGTTCAACGAATTTTTTAGCACCTCCCACAGTCTTCAGAATCCTTGCTCAGTGTATATTGCTGAATTGGCAGCGATACATTGGGCGCTGGACAGCGTCGCCTCACGACCTGTTGAACACTATTACATTGTAACGGATAGTCTTAGCTCTGTCGAAGCTATCCGTTCAGTGAGGCCGGAAAAGCACTCGCCGTACTTCCTTGAGAGAATACGAGAAAATTTGAGTGCTTTAACCAGACGCTGTTATGTCATTACCTTTGTCTGGGTCCCCTCACATTGCTCAATTCCGGGTAATGAGAGGGCTGACTCATTGGCAAAGGTAGGTGCAATTGAAGGCGATATTTATCAGCGTCAAATCGCCTTCAATGAATTTTATTCTTTAGTCCGTAAAAATACCATCGTTAAATGGCAACGTAAGTGGAACGAAGATGAATTGGGCCGGTGGCTTCACTCGATTATCCCTAAGGTTAGCCTCAAACCATGGTTCAAAAGTCTGGACTTGAGTCGGGACTTTATTCGCACCTTCTCTCGACTCATGTCCAATCACTGTTCGTTAGACGCGCTACTCTTTCGTTTTAATCTTGCCGATGGCAATATCTGTGCTTGTGGCCAAGGTTACCACGACATCGAACACGTTGTTTGGTCGTGCGAGGTGTATCTTGTTGCCAGATCGAATTTAGAAAACTCTCTTCGGGCCAGAGGAAGACAGCCCAATGTGCCGGTGAGAGATGTGTTGGCTCGGTTAGACCTTGATTACATGTCCCAAATATATGTCTTCCTAAAAGCTATCGATCTTCGTGTGTGATTGTCCTTATATCCTTATATTTTCCTTTTCCTTTTCCTTCGCGAGAAATTAAATCCCTTCTTACTAACAATAGAATAAGGTGAAATGTAAATACATGTTAGATGTAAGATAGGCTTAAGAATTGAGTATGATGAATGTGAGTGCGAATGTGAGTGTGAACATTGTCAACATATCCTTATATCCCTTCCTTTTCCTGAAAAAAATGTCACCCTTCTAAACTCGAGCAAACCGCGAGTAATCGGTTCTCTACTTCATTAACACTAGAATTAATGAAAAATGAATATATATACTTGTAACAATACAGATAGGAGTTTGGCTCCTTTAAACTTATGTAACTGAGCCTGTAAAAATAAACGATTTAATAAAAAAAAAAAAAAAAAAAAATGCGGTCGTGTCTTGGACACAAACTCCTATAATTTTTTTTCAACCCTGGGATAAGTTGTAACCAGTGAAGTTCGACTATTTTTTCAACATTGCTGCAGATGCAGGATGTTATTTGTCGGTGATTGCAGTATTAATGAATGATGACAAATTCATATTTCGTTCCTCAGTATGTTTTACATAATTCATGAGTACACAGACATGATATAAGTCAAACTTGTTAATTTTGCATCTAGGGGTCGTTCAAATATTACGTAACGTACTTTGTTTATTATTTCAGACTCCCTCTTCCCTGCATAACATGTGACAAATGGTCATTTGGATAAAAATGTTTAGACTTATTTGGATTTATTTCTAAAGAAGTTTCCACAAGGCATCCCATCCTATCTTCTTGAGTGTGTTACGTAATACACTACGTTTCATAACTATATAACCACTCAATTTTTCTGAATTTCCAGAGATATGTAAGAAGTCGGTTGAATTGAAGTATATAGTGTAGTATTTCAGCCATTCCATGCCAAACCGATATAGTGGTTCTTAGATTTTCGTGAAAAGTGATAGTTTTGTTCTTTATCGCAAAACATTAGACCCGTATTTTTTTTATTTTTTTATTAGGGTGACAATTTCCATTTTAGGTTTGTCCGAAAAATCAACTTTTTCCCCCTTTTTTCCAAAAATGACTTTTTTTTCAAAAATTCATAATTTTTGAACTACTAGACCGATTCAGATGATCGACATATCAAATTAAAGCCAATCACTTCTGTTCTCGTTATTATTGATTGTATTTGTTTTTCATTGTTTTCATAGTCTCGGGACCAAGGGCGCTATATTTTTTTAAATATTTTTTCTGAAAAACTGAGGATTTCTCACATATCATATGTCGAAACCAGAGAGGCGTTTTTATTTGTTTTTGAGTTATGATTTTTAAAAGTTAACCGGTTCAGATAGCTTTTCATCAACTGCACAGTCAGAAGTGGAACGAAGTGCTTCAGAATCATTCACTTCTGTTTTTGTTTCAAAAACACCAAATCTTGCATCAAATTTGGCATCAATTCATAAAATCCGGAAAGCCGTGGCATGGTTTAATGAATAGGGGCTTAAGATTCTTGACTGGTCAACTTGTTTACCAGATCAAAACCCTATCAAGAACTCATGAGGAGTGATCGTATGAGTAGTAGATGCAGCTTACAAGCAATACTAGTGATTTGAAGAGCTTAGTATTCTCTGCGTAAAACGAGATACTCACTACAACATGACGTAGCTTGGTCGGAACCATCCCGAATGGTTTATTTGAGCGAATTGAGAACTAAAGATGACCTACGAATTAGAAACTTTTTGTAATCCATGTGAAATTGACGTTAATTTTGTGAAGGAGTGAGAGTTTTTCCATCTGGTTCTATAGTTATGAAACACTGGAATTTTAGTTTTTCGAATGTTTCGTGCCTCGACACAACAATAAAAATCAAATGGCCAGACTTATAACGATAGTTATTATATCCTAAACTATATACTATATACTTCAACCTCTTAGATATCTCTAGAAACTCAGAAAAATGGAGTGATTCTACAGTTATGGAACGCAGTTTATAAGTTGGGTAGATGCTTTGAAATATTCAGCGTTCAAAACTAAACATGAAAATTAGAAACAGCCTTCCAAAATTGAGTTCCTTTGAGCAACAAAATACAAGATGAGCTTATCTGCACACCTTGACCTTTTCACGAGTTTTTCGTCATGTTAACCGCATTAACGGTCAGCATTCGAACGTAATGAGATCACTACAGTTCTTATCGCTCATGGATTTATTGCAATTCCGTGTCGCAAAGTTTTTGGCGTTTTCCTCCAGACATCGCGCCTTGGCCGACTACAAGAAGCATGGTAAGAAGAGTGATTCCTACTATCACGTTCAATACTGCGATCTCTGGGACAATGGTTGATAATCATAATCATTCCACGAAAAAAGATCTCTCTCCGTCTTCACTTCGAGTCGAATTTCCAGGGTGAAACGTAGCACTTTAAACAAATTGAATACGCTAATATGTGCGCATTCAAAACGCTCGTGATGTTGCATTTTACCGAATGGCGGTGAGTGAGGAGGAGCAGCATCTTTCCTGGGCTAAGGCGGCGTGTTGTGGAAATATCAAACCCATCAATGCACAGGATTCAAGCGATCCTCTGATTCTTCACCCTCTCCCACCTCCCCCAGTCGGAGTGCATGTCGGTGCGGACATGGCATTAAAGACGGCGGCGTTGCTGAAAAATTGCATCTCAGCCCTGACGGGTTTGTCTGAGAAAGAATAAAACCTGTTTCGCCGAGGGCACTCTTATTCGCCACTAAACACGCGGCACGGAAGGACCGGGCCAAAGCGTACCAAGGAATGGACCGCAATGTTTTCGGGGTTTCTGTTTCACCTTTGCCGCCTTCGGCTTTCGCTTCCCCGCGGTTGAAATCTCTCGCCGTCCCAAGTGCAGCGCACAGTGCACTCATCGGGGTGTTTTTTGGTTGCAATTTTTGGCATTTCGAATGTGCACTTTGCTAATTCGCTAATTGAATGTTTCGGTCCGGTAACCAACGTTAGCTGACTGGCTTCGATGCATATATACTTCAGATGCATACCGATTCGAACGATGCAAACTAGCTGTTGAAATTTATGTTGGTTTGAATGGATTTGGTTTACTTTAGTGGGAAATTGTTGCCGAAACATGCCGATATTCAAAACAGGATCAAATTGTGCGGAGTAACAACAATGACGTCTTTAGGTTTGTTGTAATCACTCTGCAACATAGTTTTCAATTCTCTGAATGTTTTTGAGGTTATGACATAGAACGAGCTCGATTGTCCTCAAAGTTGACTCCATCCAACATAATAAACTTATGCCGACGAATAATCTAATAATGAAACCATTTTCTAGAATCTATTCCAATTCTCATCACTAATTCTCTTCCAAGTCTTGTAAAATGAAAAAATGTGCTGAAAAAAGTTGCACTGAAGTAGAAATTGACTTTCGGATAGCGAATAAAGTTAGACGGGGTCAAATCTGATGAATACGATGGTTGTTCGATAATGTTTGACCGGCTAACTCGGCTAAGAATTGAATACAATAGTTATCCACGATTCTCTGATAAAAAAACTGATCCTTCTGAGTGGAACTAGACCAGCCTTGGTATTAGTAGATTAAATATCTATTAAAAAATATAAAAAATATAAATATGAAATATGAATATGAAATCATTACCTTTTTTTGACATAAGACTAAGTTTTCAGTAATGGTACCAAATTAGAAAACGGGTCACGATTTTTTTTAATTTGTATAGTATTTTTTATTGACCCGAAAACTTGTTCCAGCAGCTCGGAACTGCTTCGAAAGCAAACTATTAAAATCAAAAAACATCTACGAATGTGAAATACTGTGCTCGTTCTGATCAACTTCAGTTTCTATTCTGCTACTGTGTTGAACAATTTATTCGCCACAGATTGTCTACATAATATGCAAGAAGCATGCAAAGTGTAGAGCAGCAGTTGAGAAATATTATTCAATATTATTTATTAAATTTCATACCATGGAGATTGTACGAATTGTTCAAATCTATAATTGCCTCGAGTCACGCAGTGTGTAGTACGAGACGAATGTCGCGAGGCAAGAATTAATCATGAACCAATCATCTTCATCTGCGTCCACAAAACAACGCAAACTCATCGGCCTTTGCAGAAACTAACAAAAGTTATTTTAGATGTTTCGATGCATTCTAAAAATCTATTAATTTTTGACTGAAGAGAGCTTCTGTGATTCTAGGAGTGTGTTTGGATTTATTGGCGTAATGATGATGTTTTGAATTATAGAGGCTTTAAGCTTTCTCAGTTCATTCGCGTCTAGCACTGCAAAAGACATGATTTTAGGGGTGCAGAATGAACCGAATTTATACTATATGAAATAAATTAGATAAATATGATTTCTAACGGGGGGTGGGGTGCAAATAGACTCTTCTGCCCCGGGTGCGATGCAGACCCTTTCCTGGGTGCAAATGTTTTTACTTTTCTGGCGCAGAGGGGGTGCAAATCAACTCTTCCGCCCCGGGTGCAAATGTTTCAGTGGCGTCGACTGGTCCCGGGTTAAAAGTTACGTAAGACATTTTTCAGCGTCTGAAGGTGAAAATTTGTTTCGATACAATTGCTTTCGTCTTCGTTGCCACCACACAATAAATTGAGTTCGGATTTTCTGTTGCCGTTCTGCGTCTTTTGAAATGCTTAGTTTTGCTAAGAGACACTGAAAATTTACTTAGATATTGGATAAGTTCAATATTTCTGTATATGTGCTCTAGACAGCGAACAATTAATAGTACACGTTAATGCTTAGGATAAATTTGACAATTGACCTAAATTGCTTCGCGAAACGTTCACGATCCTCACTCAGTACAAGTATTCATTTATCGGCCCTTGCCATTGCTTCCAAATATTTGTATTAAATTCCAAAATATTTGTTTTAGGTTGAATTTTTATTAAATTTGGTCATCGTTTGCTCTCGCCGATAATTTGCTTAGTTCTATATTAACAATGCGGTCGTGTCTTGGACATCACCCTACTTTCTTTATTTTTTTGCGGCCCGCGACACCATGACCAACATGTGTTTGTGGCCCTCATAAAACAAAGGTTGAGTACCGCTGACCTAGAGTTTTAGACACGATTGCACATTTTCGCTGTAAAGTGTCTCTAATAAAAAAAATATTATGTTTTTTTGTGGTAAGATTAAAAGTTATTAGAATAAAACCTATCGTATTCGTATTTCAGTAATTGTCAGTGTATTAAACTCGATCGTACATCTTAAGCAGAGGAGTAAGTACTTCAAACTCTTGAGGAATTGGTCGAGTCACATTATTAGAAATATATTGTCAATGGTCTAGAACAGTTATACTCAACCGTCTGCCCTTGCTATGCTCTTTATTGCGATTCTCTAATTCGTAAATTGTTTAAATTACAGAAAATTGGGAGCATTCCTATTTTTCTATATATTTGTTCTGCTCATTTGTGTGCTCACATATCCGTATTTTCAACAACGAGCAACTAATATATCAGCAAGGCACATTAATTACATGCCCCTGTGAATCCGACGCGCGTGGATCGCTCGATCGAAACGAAAATGCAGCGTTCGTTCGGTGGACGATGTCGATAGAGAAAACACTGAAATTGAGGCTCCGCCCGTATTCAATTTATTAAGTATAAACCATCCGTTCGCGAATTCAGATCACAGCATTCACGATTCATCAGTCATCCAGCTAGCGATCAGACGGCAGCGAGGTTTTTCAAATGGCCATTAAGATAGCTGGGAGTTTAGGTTAGTGTTTTGAATTGGTCTTTTTCAGGGCTAGAAAGTACTGGGAAAAGTACTGAGAAAATTTTGAAACCTCTATATTTCGAATAATCATCATCGTTCAAGACACACTCTTGCACCAGCTACCTGATTGTAGTCATTTCAATGCTGATGTCACACATAGCGGCTTTGCTCGATACTAAGAAGGAATGGAAGATAGATATCGCACTCAGTGGTGCAATCCAGCACACTGCGTCGATTTCCATGCCGTCTAGCGAACAGTGCTCGTATATTTTTGTATCTGTCTAGAACAGGTGTCTAAGTCCATGTTCAAATATTCGAAAAAGGAGAGCGTTTGGGGTACAATGTTTTAAGCGTTAAAACCTTATTGTTAGCTGAACGAAATGATATGACAATCAGTTCATTCGAAAGATGAAAGTTCTATGAGTGATGTTTGTTACTTATTGACTCAAAAACTTGTTTCAATAGCTTTAAAATCCTTTCGAAAGCAAACTATTGAAATCATAGATATCTGTAAATATGAGTACCTGCTTTAAAGTTCATCTCAGTCAAGATTGCAAGATTGTTTCCTTTGAATTTGAAAGCAGACGCTTTCACTTGACAATTGAACTGCCCTATCAAACTATCATTTGAATGGGCAATATGTCTCTTTCAGTTTCACATGTGAAATGACGATCCCTGCTTTCAATTGAAAGTTTCATTCGATTCCTTTTTTTTAAACTGGGTTTTCTCTGATCGTTTTTACAAAAAAATGGATTATAAAAAGGCATATGAGGCATACATTAGACTTACAACCAATGCCAACAACAGATTACGCCTGCTGGCATACTGCACATCCTTTCACATCGTCATTTTCATTAGTTTCAGTGAATACGATTCGATCTCTAACGAAATTTTCATACGAAATAAGAATCTTTCATTTTCATTTGACGATATGATAATTTCGCTTCAGTATAAAGAATGAATGAAATGAACGTGAAATGAAACCAGACTGTACGAAGGTGAAGTGATGTTCTCTTTATCGAGCGTGATAAGAGAGTAGCACTTTTTTCAGCCTGCATGAGTTTGCATGAAATTGAAAGGCTATAGGCTTATTATTGAGTGAGAATGTATCAATTGAAGTGAAATTGTAAGGCCTGGTCCTGGTCCTGGCCAACCTCAATTTCTATTTGGCTACTGTGTTGAGCAGACGTGCAAAATGTTCTACCCCATTTTCAGAATATGCACAAAGCGAGCACAGTGCAGAGCTTGCACTGCCAATCATGCATTTTTCTCACGAGAACAAGAAAGAAGGATAAATCAACCAGCTTCAGCTGTTTCTACAGAACCACCTATTCATTTTCAGGGCCACCAAAACGTAGCTCGTAGAATTATTTGAAAACTTTCGATGTTTTCTAAAATAATATCCCGAGCAATGAAAAGCGGATTGATGGTTATATTTTTTGCTAGAAGAGAGCTTGTGTGAATTTTAGAATATGTTCGAAGTTGACGATGACCGTTATGTTTTGAATTTTAGACACTTTAAAATTTCTCAGTTCATTAGTCTCTAGCCATGAAAAAGGCCAATTTTGAAAACTGAACTGAACACTACTCTTTGTGGAAGAGCTTTTGGAAAGTCTCGCTGCCGCCTGCCGCTCCCGCTGACTGATTGACTGATAATTTTCATGAATTCAAGCATCGTTTCCAGGTTAAAAGTGAAGAAGGTATTTTTCAGTGGTGAGAGCTGTGTTGTTCGTTGGTAAACAGAATGTGAAAATTTTCTCCGCAGCGGTTGCTGTCGCCACTACCACCCCAATACTACCGATTCAGTTCGGATTTTCTGTTACCGTTCTGCGTGTTCTTTGGTGCGTAGGTTTCGCAAGCATCAAAGATGTATTATACTGTAAGAGATTTTAGGAAACTATTTGAATATTCAATAAGTTCAGCGTTCCCATGTTGCTCTAGACAGCGAGCAATAAACAATACAGATTAATGTTGAGAGTATAGTACTATCTGCTTGAATTGGCGTTTTCTTCCTTCACGAAGTGTTCACGACCCTTACTTAGTGAAAGCATTCAATCATCGGTTCTTGTCAACGCTACCAAAGGTTTTTTCCAAACAATTTCATTCCAACGTTTCTATAATGTTTGTTCTCACCGGCAATAATTTCGTTGTCCTACGTTAAAAATGCCGTATTGTTTTGGACACTACCCTGCTTTTTTGCGGCCCGCGACACTATAATTAACGCGGGTTTGTGGCCCCTACGAAAAAAATATTCAGTGCCGCTGGTCTAGAATATATCTTAGTGTCTTCGTGGCCTCATATATGCATTTTTATTATCATATACGCATCTACGACAAATATTTCACATGTTCTGCGGAGAAACTTCTTTATCGCATGCATCCCGGCACATTTTCCCACTGTCGGCTTAAGTGTTTTCTGTTGCCCACTTTATCATTGGTCCTTCATTTCTGTTCCGCTCAATCAACAAAGCTGTAAAATCGATCAGGTCGAAGTGAAGCGGTACTCCAGAAAGGGCCTCAGAGTCAGTAAATGCCAAAAAGGAAGAGAAAATGAAACAGAACGTAAAATAAATTCTTTATCTGAGAATCGTAACATTTATATCACAGTCAGAAAAACATAACACTGATTTGGTGCTAATTCCTGAAGATTGATTTGTACCTTGTAATAAATGTCAATCCTCATACCCAATGTCAGCCGTTAAAAGATAATCATAAAAGGAATTTTATCGATTTCCGAAAACAGATATTTGTTACAGAATTCGAAATAATGCGAAAAATATTACTATAGTAACGATGAGAAACAACAGTGCGCTCGAACGGCTATACACATTGGTAGGAATGTGTTAATTCCTGTTTGATCGGATCAGTGATTTATCAAACAACTTGCATCTCGCATCGATATTGGGTAACAACAATAAACAATTAGCTAAAATTAGACTTTTACGCTATGTTCTCAGGGAAATTACTCACTTCTCTATCTCTGCATGTGGCATTCACTTCATCCTTCCTCCTCCCAAATGGCCTAGTTCTGATTTATCGCACCGAGCGCTGAAATCTAATTCCAACAGAAACGAAACCGGAAAGTGAAGGCGTTGTGCGCTATGTTAACGCAGCTCTAATCATTTTGACCGTCCTACATTGTTATTTTTATATCAAATTCCAGAGAATGTAATTACCCGCTGGAGTAAGAACTTTCAATTTCCATCTGCCTTCACCAGGGTGAGATGGTCGATGTTTGGTTTACAAGTTTTGTGGTTTGCGTACAGCCAAATCAGAAATCTGGCCCGAAAGAAGTGATTATTTTGGCAATCGGCTTCCGTCTCCCACGAGTTCATTAACGAAGAACAAGAGTCTCAGGTTCCATCCATAGTCAGAAATACGCGCGCGCGCTCGACCTAGCGACTTCTTTCCAAATTTCAACCCACGACAACCGGCTTCATTCATAAACATATTGTACCCCCCCCATAAAATCAATCCTTCGCAGATGACTGCTTCGCGGATCTTGATATGATGAACGGATGATGGTAGTTGGTGCCATTTCGAAGAAAGGAGTTTTTGTGCTAATGTGCTTGTTTGAATGTTCGAAACCAGTGTAAGATAAACAGGCCAGACTTCCTACTTCTTGAGCCCATTAGATTCTTCGAATGAGGCGGAATGTACCCAGTGTTCTGCATACCGAGGCATTTCTCGCTCCCGTTTAGTTTATTAACCCAGACATCCAACGATTATATCTTGGATTGTCATTACGTAATCTATTAAGTAATATGGTTTCTTCCAGCCCGCCAGATGGCGGACACAGTGGAGCATTCGCATTCTACAATTAACCGCAATGTTATTACTGTAAAAAGACAGACGATGACTGATTAGATCTGAAAATCTTTCATATTGATGAGTGTCGTTTAAGAGTGGTTGCTGTGCGACTTCATCACAATATGGTTATTCTTAACTCTTCGTTGTTGCAATTTTTTGCTCACAAACGTTTCACTTTTTGTTACAGCTATGAATATCGGAATGTTATACATCCATTTGTCTATTTGAAACTTTAAGTCTTTTCCATTTCAAAATATAAACCGTTTAACAACGTGTTATTCAAATTTTCCAAAAGTGATAATTCTGCTAAGATAGTGATAGTTTTGGCTTTACATTGTGAACGTTTTTCAATTCTTGAATTTTTCTAGAATTCTCTCGAACTTTTTCCTGTGATGCGACTTAAGAGATCGCGTTTATACGAAACTCTTGAAAGGCAAACATCCGACAACTCTTGGTCAAGATATCTGTTGAAGTGTGCTTGTACGAGGGTCGTTTGAAAAGTTGATGCGAGAATAAAGACTATCAAATTGTTTGGGGTTAACCTTTTTTTCCAACATAGTCTCCTTTTTTACACTTTGTCCAAGGCTGATATAGATTGTTGATTCCTTTTGAATAATAAGATTTGTCCAAGACTGATAAATAGCATTCGTTTCTACAATAATCTCCTCATTCGAATACAGTATTCATTTCGACAGCCATTTCTTCAAATTGGGGAACAAATAATAGTCCGAGTGAGCCAAGTCTAGAAAATAGGGGCAATGTGAAATGAGATGGAATCTTATTCTCATTAATTTAGCGACGTCAACTGCTGAGGCGTGATTTGGTGAATTTGGTGTGTACTCTACCAAGAAATGCTACTAACTAAACATAACCTCTAGACGCGCCTAAAGTGCCATCTCTCTGATATGCACGGACTTTCGAACGAATCTTGCATTTATCAAGGCAACACATAACTCAATAAGTTCATGGGAGAACAAAAAGACGGCCCTATCATTGGCGAAACTATCCAATTCTAAGGACCTTTTGATCACTAAGCGTTCAAGAATATTCTCCCAGCTTCATTCTTCGTATCGGGGATCGAGACCTTAAACCTACGGTTTAATTTATAACGACGCGGATCATTTCATTTTACCCTCCACTAAGTGTTCGTACATGCCGAATTCGGAGCCTAATGGCATGCAGAATGTGATATAGGACGAGTAAGGCCCGATTAAATCACTTTGGCCCAACCTCACCACAAGCTTTAGTTAGTTTGACTCCGAACTAGGTAGCTACACTCGGAGCTAATTTATCTAATTTAACTAATTTATCAAACAACCAGTTGATAAATTCAGAGTTCTGTTCGCAACCAAACAGCGTTCTAGCACAATTTGCCTCTAATAAATAAGTCGTATTCCTCCAGAACAAAGAAATGACAGTAGCGATGAAATATTTACAAAAAAAAATGAAATTGGGTTGAACAACGATTGGGGTCTAAAATACGACAATGCACTCTCTAATAAGTCGTTCTCAGCGATGTGTGGTTCTTGTTCAATGAGGCAAGAAAGTTGAAACTAACCTATAGCCTCGACCTGGCTTCTAGCGACTTTTTTGAGTCCCTTATGCATGAAGTTTTCTTGGGAGACTTTTGAGAATGTGGAAATCCGATAACAGCAAACATGTTTAGTGAATGCACTTTATATAATTCAATATTGAACGTACAAGTAAGTTTTAATCCCCAGCCCCCAGTCGTACCGACTTCGGCGCCCTTATATGCGTCTATCTTCCTCATCAGATTCTTCTTTGTATCGAAGAAGTGTACGGAATACGAGTCTTCATTGATAGAAAGCGGTTTGAGCAGCTCGTAGATCTACTTCACCGTCTTCCCGCACTTAAATAGTGTGACAGTTACCACACGCTTCTCGTACAGATCGTACTTCACCGTTGCTAAGAAACCGAACAAATACTGATGGGACCATGCCATATGGAGGTAGTGAAGTAGGGACATCACACTACACGACAGCAGTGTTACCCCGTTTCTTGTTTCAAATTCCTCTGCTCACAGCACTCGTGATTTTCCGACAGAACTTATACTACGAGGGTCGTTCAAAAAATAAGTTTCAGTGCCTCAGAAATTGCGGAAAAATAAAGTTAGGACAAAAAACAAGGTGATTTTCGTTATCTACGTTTTATTTTCTATTTTTCCACATAATCACCGTAACGTTCGAGGCATTTTTCATAGTGTGGCACGAGTTTTTCTATTCCGAGCGCGAAGTGCGTAGATAATGTTAATACGGTATCACGATTAAATTGGGTGTTATTTCAGTCATTAAAGAACTTCTATAATACTTTTTAGTTTGTTTCAAAGTAAGAAATCCCGAAATATTTACAAACAAACTTCAACGCCGTTTGGATTTTGCTTAATCGACCTTAGTGAGACAGTCCATCAAAATCGGCTTGAATGTTAGATATTGTTATGGTAAGTAAGATTTCCAAATGAAACAATTGCTCACATTGGTATGTGGATCCAATCAAAGATGCAATGAAAAGAACATGTTTTTTTACAAACAAATCTGAAGTAAAAATTCAAAAGATCTTGGTTTTTAAATTTGTCAAGCAGCTCTGAATCAAACTGTATTTCACTGAGTTCCATATGCATGGTTTCGGTGGCATGTTTATCATGGAAAATGAATAGGGTGGAAAATATTTGGAAAATTCTTTCATGTGCTTTGAAGTCCCTAAATCAGCGAGAAAAATTATTCTTCATCGCCTGAAGTTTGTCAACATTTTCCATTTTTCCATACTTGGGAAATTCTCCGTGTTAGGAAATGGGTAAAATAAAATTCTCAGCCGGTTTTCCTTACTTTCTATGAACTCTGAAATTTCTTCACAAACATCAAAGACTCGTAGCACTACTTTTCCTCTACTATGCCGTCGCACTTCAATAAAGTTCGGAATTTCGCTATACTGTGCGTTCACATTTTCAAGAAAATCTTAGATTTTCAAGAAAATCTTACGCATGATTCAATGCGTAAGATCTGATGTGGTTTACGTTTTGGACGACATCCTTCATAATATTCTAGAATCCTACATTTTTGATGCAAAGATTCTCCTGATGTATGATGCAATGATACTGCATCGAAGAGGAACATTAGCATTTTCGTGCTTTCATTACATAAAAATTCAATATTAATATGTAATATGGAAATCGGAATTAACATTAAACTTCCAACGAATTCCAGGGACCACATAAGCAACGGATATTCCCTGAACGAATATAGCTAATTGAATTATACCAGAAATATCTGTACTCACATCCATCACCACTGAATAGAATACAGAGTCAGCAGCATGTTCCTTCAAACTTTCAAACGAACAATTTTTTCTCCTAACTCATCAAATTTTTCAGTCAAAAAACAAAAAACATTTTTGACGCATGTTTTAACTCAGATAGTCGTTTTTAGTTTCCACTTTGTAAAAAACTAGGGGATGGTTATATTTGTGTTACAACCACAAGGTTGACGTAAGACAATTGTCGGCTCAGCAATCATTTTTTTGAAGTTGCATCTTAAGAATTTTTCTAAAAAAATTGATGCTTTCAAAGATTTTTGATCATTTAATTGCATTGAATTTTCAAGTAGGTATATTCATAGTATTCATAGATTTTTGTGGTTTCAATATGAACTCACGCTTTCATGCATTCTGTTCTCTCCCAGAAGATACTTGAAAACATTGTGAGTGCGACCAGAATATCACAAAAAGCGTGAAAAAGTCCTTTGAGTGCAAGATTGTAAGGAAGTTGAAATAACACGGAAAAAGAAGGAACGAAAACAGAAAATGATTAGCTTGAATACACACGGTTAACAAGAATTACTCGCGAAGTTATCTTTATTCAGTTGTAAGAATGAATTTTTAACTATATTAGTTATTAGAAATAAAATCATTCTGTGTTGAACTGTAGATGCGTGTAGTACGTTTTCCGAAACTCTTTTTAAAAACCCTCGTCAGTTAATAACTGGCGCAGTCGTGCGGATCGGATTCAACGCGAGTTAACACGTTAAGCCCCGATTTTTTTCGCTGCGCTTTTCATTCGTCGCGCATCAAGAGCTTTTGCACAATATCAGTGTCGGTCCCAGTTCCCAAAGATATTATTGTATAAATAGAAAATAGTCAGCAATTCGACTAGAAAGTAGTCACATTTTGTGAAACCTCCGAAAACAACCCGTATGTATTTTTATTTTATTATTTTGTAACTGTCAGTCCCAGTCAGTGAACAATTTCCTATCAAAAAGGTCAACGTCGGCCCATAGGGACCGACGCTGGGCTCAACGTGTTAATTGGAAAACTCCAAAACAAAAGTGAAACAGAAATCGTCAGTGTTAATCGAAAAAAAATACCAAAAATTAAAGTGCAATAGAAATCGTGACCGTTAGTCGTGAAATACCAAAAGAAAAGTACAAACGACTTACTGAAAACCATATCGTGATCAAGAATGCATCCGCTTATCTGAAAACGGATTGCAACCTGTCAAACAGAAAGCTAATTGGAACGTATTTGATCGGTTTTTCAAATTGTTCCGTGACACTAGAAAATACCACGTTCAGCAACAGAGCATCATATTTCGAACCACAACAAATGTTCGTACCAATGGAGGGAGTAAAATTACCCAATCCGATTTCGAACCACCTCAAATCACCATAAAGAAACTCCATCAATTACATATAAACAACCGAAAAAATCTCCTAGAGCTAGAGAGAACTAACACCATACAAACCTACACGAGCGTAGGCTTTTCATCTTTAAGTATCTTTTCAGTAGTTGTGGTCGTAACTTATCTCATAACCATGAATGCCAATTGGGAACCTGCACATCTTTGCTGTCGACAGAAAAACTGATGTCTCCTCGCTAGTTGGTGTAAGACTGTGATTTGAAATCATGAATGGATTATTTATTCCCAATAAGTTGAGAGCGGATGGAGCATAAATTACAATATTTCCTCCTTTCGTTGATCAGTGTATTAAAATATCGAGTGTCGTTCTAAATAAAGAACATTTGAGGTGTTCGCTAATTTTGTTTTATCATTTGATGAAAGAGCGGTAGAACCATATCGTTTGCTTGTTATATCGTTTTTTCGAGAATCCTTAGTGCAAAAAATCATGGCAAAACCGATCCATCCACTGCAAAGCCAAATCGTTTGGACCGAAGGACGATGCTCTGTGTGTGCTACTAGAACCGGGTGAAACGGTGAATACAGAATGCTACCGACAACAAATGATACATTTAAACTTTGCATTGGTGGAAAAATGAATGAGTCCGAACACATGAGGAAATGATATTACAGCAACCCTAAAAACCCTAATCTGGCAAACGTTATCAAACCCGTCCGTATTCTCCTAACCTGGCCCCGTCAGATTATCACCTTTTTGCTTCAATGTTACATGCATCCGCACATCAGTAATTCGCCGAAAATTCGCCTACACAAAAAAAGCTTCATAAGAAAGGAATCCAGCAGCAGTTTGTGCAGAAGTTGATGGTTCGTATCAAGCCCATAGTTCAAATATTTATTCGAGAGGATAAAAAATCTCAAAACCTATAGTGAATCTTTAAACTACAATATATACAGAGCGTTTTCCTCTTGTAATTTTTTGTTCCAAATCAGGTGAATTCTGAGCACTGAAAGCGTATCGATTCTAAATTGGCAGGGATATAGAGTAGTGCGGGGCAAAGGTGCGCACGGGGCAAAAGTGCGCATTGGCCTTTTTGAAGCAAACGAGCATAAAAATTTGACAACACTGTATTCGTTTGGTACGTTATTACACCAGCAGCTCACACGTATATACAAGACACATTTCATGAAAGTGGCAGAAAGTTATGAGGTAAAAAGAGTTTTGTGATGTTTTGATCTAACTTTTTCAGTTTTGGAGATGACGATTTACACACCTGATATAACTGGAAAGTTCGAAACTATACTGTCAAGGAAGCCTTCTTTCTATAATAGATGATAGTGTGTATTAGTTTTTGTGAAAAAGTTCAAGAGGTTTTTTTCAAAAATTCGATCAGTTCAAAAAATGCTTGTGGGACAAAGGTGCGCAGTGGCTGTGGGGTAAAAGTTCGCACTAGCGTTTTGGTCTGAAAAAAATTTATAAAATGTTTCTAAGAAAATTTTTAACGGAATTCAAAAGAAGAAAACTAATTTGAAGAAATGCACTCCAGAAATGCTCGCAATGGCCCGACTGAGGTCTATATAAATAAAAATAATTTAGTGTCCGTTCCTCACGATTTATCTCAAGAACGGAGCAACGGATTTAAACAGTCAGTATTAGGATTGATGCGTCTTAGTCTGCATCAGGTTTAAATGTCAAAAAGGAAATTATATACCGTGAGTATAGGAATAATTTATTTGGGAACTTGAGTGTTCGAAATGATTTATATGAATATATTAATTGTGGGTGGGATGAAGTTCGCCGGGTCTGCTAGTTTGTTAATAAAGACGAATTCTGTTTCAAATGTTGGATATTTTCGGATATTTTATATTGTCAGTCTCCTCCCTCCCAAAAACTTCCACGTGGTATGTACGACCATAACACCCACTCTTCTCCACCCATAAGAAACCATAGAACACTCCCCTCCTGCCTACTGGACGGTGCCTACACTCTCTAGTAATGATGTTTCTGCCGCTCCTGATGATAAGCATCCAGTTTTGGTATAAGCTATTTCAGATATTTAATTCAATAAGTGTGCACTTTTTTTTTTTTTTGGATGTGTCTTTTTGTATTAAAATAGCTATTTGTCCAATTACAAACACAACTCGAGAAATGCTTGTACTACGTTTCGAAGGTAGTATATATAGTTACAATTTGGTAAGCAAACGGAATTTTATTTGCTTTTATTTCAAGAGTTATTGGACGACAACAGTTAGGTGCGCACCTTTGCCCCGCATTTCTCTATTATCAAAATATCAGAAGCCGATAATGAAGCGAAAACTTTCATAAATTGTTTTACAATAATTTTTGATTGAATTTAATTTCCAAAAACTATTAATTGCAGCTTTTTACACTCTACCCCATTAACGTCCTCCTACGCAGGCACAATGTTACAAATCTCGATGCGACAGACCAAAAATAGGTGGAACGCTAATTACTAGCTTCGGCGAGACTTTGAGACGCTGAAGGTGTGCGCTCACAGCGAGCATTCGGAAGGGGGAAATTAACCACTGGCAATATGGTGTGTTCTTTTTTTCCTGCGCTGGCGTTACTAACTAGACAGCGCCAAGACGCAAGTGGAATGCGTTGACAGAATGTCACGTTCCAGATTGTTGGCAAGCGGCCAGCACCTCCCACCGGTGAGGCTTGGTTCACGCCTATCCCCGCACGGTGTTCTCCGCCGAGAACGAATACCGCGACCGTTTGTGTTCCCGCCGATTACTCATGTAGTCAAGCGTAGGTCCCAAGTCGGTGTTTTTGTTTATGTTTTCAATCATGTTATTGCTTCTATTAATATCAATGGGCGAGGTTTGGGATATTGTTGGTGCATTCGCTTTACGGCTGTTAGTGCATACACTGTATTTTGTACATTGTTTAAGATAGAGGCCGAAAGCTGGTCCGTATTTATATTGTCTGTAGATAAAACAATATTTCTTGTACTACATGCAATGCCGTCTAGTCTATAAATCACCACATGTTCAATTTCCTGTCAGAAATTGACGCAATTTACAAATCATCAATCTGCGATAAGTCATCACCAACGCAGCGACCAAATTTGTCGGTCCCATTAAACGATGAAGATTAGCTGATCATGGTGCTCGCGGACACGGTGGTTAAATGACGAAGAAACCTAGAGAGCTCATCGGGTGTTCAGCGACCACAGCGATCTCGTTCACCATGTAAGGATCCGGTGCACTTCCCCGAGGCGGGTGAGCTCGATAGAGTTTGAAGGTGTGTTGCTGTGCTGTGGACAACCAGCCGGCCGGCTGGTTGGCCGAACTCATGTTACTCTTTCAGTTTCGTGGTGGGCAGACCAAAAACTGACTGATGGAGCAAAGCTATACTCTCTCGAGAGCACCTTTCCTATCGACGAACACCGAAGCGGTAAAAAATTGCTAAAGAAAGCATGGAGCCAATATTTGCGAACGTAGGCGCATTAACGTAGTCAGGCAATAAATTTATACATCAATATTGGTCACTAGTGTGCAGGTTGGAGTGGATTGCCTTGAGGAGACGGTTGACGGCCGGAAGGGATGCACTTTACCGGTGAAAATTATCTCATCGCTCTACCCGTCTGTCGCATGATGTGCTCGGTTGAGTAGAGTAGACCTTTGGGGTTGATTTATTACTTCAGTGTTCATTCTTACTCAAAATATTCGGTTTCTGGAAACCACCCGACAAAGTTGCGTAATCGGTGATGGGTAATTCATCAGCTTATGTACAATTTTGTTAACGAGTCGTTTATTCTCAAATTGGAAATTGTTATTCAAGAATTCACACATTTTTGACCAAAGCTAATTGGCGAGAAAACAAAATATGCATAATCAATACAATACAAGCAACGCTTCGTATGTTGTCTAATTAACACATTCCAGTCTATGACTGTTTCTTTCTACTTGCACATTTTCCCTGAGACCTGTTTCCATGCGAGAGAAAAAAAGCAGCATGTCGAATGCTCCCAGTGGCCAACTTTTATCCCATTGTAGATTTTGCATAAGAAACGGAGCGTGGGTGGCTTACTTCACCGGAAGGCAGTCTGATAAAAGGCACATGTCTCGCTCATTCATATGTAAACAAACCCAATCCGTTGCCCTTCCATTCCCTTTTGTTCCCACCGTTCGCTTCTAGTAGCAGGCATCTGCATCTGCTGACTACTGGTTAATGACCTATTATTTCATGCTACAAAAAGTTCACTTACAAATTGCTTGCTTTCCTCGTGACATCATATCTCGGAATGGGAGTGCACCGAAAAGATGTGAACACCATTTGATCTTATTTGTCACATTTTGAAGAGTGTAAGATGATGCGTGGCAGTAGAGAAATTTGATCCCTTTGAAGTGCGTTTTATCGATTGGGCTGGAGCGGAAGACCAAGACAGTTTGGAATATTTCATAATGTTACACATGTTAGCGCAGTGTAGTCACCGGCTTTTTGTTTTGGTTCGTTGAATAACACCTTCAGTATTCTGATTTAGTGACGGTGACTCAAACTCGAATACGTACGCCACCATGCAGATCTCTTTTAATTAGTTTTGAAAGTCGAGAACAAGCTTTCGAAACATTCTTTTTAGATAAAGTCATAGTGTTACATGAGAGTGGAAGGGTATGCTAACTGTTTTCGGAAAAGTGATTTTTATTTCTTAGAAAATGATTGTAGAGTCGTAAGGCAGTAAGTTCTGCGCATAGTTGTCCCATGTTCCAAAATCAGCAACTGAGAAAAATGTTGTTTTTTGAAATACTGATAACAAACAATAAGTTTTCTGGTGTTTTCCAAAAGATTATGTATAAAAACATCGTTTTCTGAAAAAGGGAGTGATCTGCAACACCTTTACAGAATATAAATCTCATTGTTATTCGGCATTCGCTAACAAGGTGTACACGTGTTCTGTTAAACTTTTAGCGTAGAACTACGTCTTTCATTAAGGGTGTCAAATCAGAGAACAGGTCACGTTTTTATGAAAAAAGTTAACGTTAATAACTATTGTTGTCGCGAACGGATTTTGGCGATTTACATACCAAACGATTCGGAAATTCCCTAAAATACAATTACAATCCCATATTCTGTATATGGGTTAAATTGATGAAAATTGGAAACATTCCCATTTCCTCACACATTTGTTCTGTTCATTTGTGTGCTTTCCCGAACAGAGCTGTCAAAAACGAGCAACTTATCGACGAGCAACGAAGGGGAAATCATAAGATGTAAAGTCTCCGTGAACAACGGAAAAGAAGAAGAACGAAGGGGAATATTTGCCTAAAGTATAAGCAGTGGATCTCGCTGAGGCAAACTTCATTCTTCGTGAGGACACCGGCTGGACAACACCGTTGCTGGGCGAGCTGGACGACGAGGGATCGAATGGTTTTCTTAAGAGGCAATGGGGGTGGAGGAGTAATATGAGGAAAGAGTAGAGTTTTCCAAGGGCCTTTTTGAAGGCTAGAGATGAATGAACTGAAGAAGTTTAAAGTCTCTTTAATTCAACACGTACGTGTGCGTACGTGCGTGCTTCATAACCCGTACGTAAAAATAGTGCATCTTCGCTACGCGGAAACTCCATTTGTATCTGCTCCCATGTACATTGATCACGATGCAACAATCGCCTAATTTTTTTATGCTATCATTGACGATTGTTTGGTGTTGCAAATTATGCAGCCATAATGATAAATATAAACAAGGTGGAGAAATAGCGGGAGGGAATTATTTACGCTAGGGTCTTAGTAATGAATCTCTGCTGAGTCTGCCAGTCACCAAACTGCTTTCAACTAGGATTGCATTTGCGCTAATCTTGATCATAATAAAGTAGAGCTATTCTTTTCGAGTTTGTTGAGATCAACAGATAGAGTTTATTTCGCCTATTCAGTCATCAAGAAAGTAAATGTCGTTTTTTTTTATTAATTCGTTTATTTTTACAGGCTCAGTTACTTAAGTTTAAAGGAGCCGAATTCTTAAATATATTTTTAAAACTATATATATATATATATATATATATATATATATATAAACAATTTTCTTACATCTATGGTTAGTAAGGTGGAAAACCGATTACTCGCGGTGTACTCGAGTTTAGAAGGGTGACATATTTTTAGGAGAAGGATGGGATATAAGCAAATTGTAACAATGTTGATGAGCACTCAATTCTTAAATCTATTCGTATATCTATAGTTTATTTACATTTCAACTTATTCTACTATTTATAGCAAGGGGACGAATTACCCGCAAAGGAAGGAAAGGAGGGTATAAGGATGTAGGGACAATCACACACGAAGATCTATAGCTTTAAGGAAAACATATATATGGGACATGTAATCAAGGTCTAACCGAGCCAACACATCTCTCACCGGCACATTGGGCTGTCTTCCTCGGGCCCGAAGGGAGTTTTCTAAATTCGATCTGGCGACCAGATACACCTCGCACGACCAAACAACGTGCTCAATGTCGTGATAACCTTGGCCACAAACGCAGAGATTGCTGCTGGCAAGATTGAAACGGAAGAGTAGTGCATCTAACGAACAGTGATTGGACATGAGTCGGGAGAAGGTGCGAATAAAGTCCCGACTCAAATCCAGACTTTTGAACCACGGTTTGAGGCTTACCTTTGGGATAATCGAGTGAAACCACCGGCCCAATTCATCTTCATTCCACTTGAGTTGCCAGTTAGCGATGGTATTTTTGCGAACTAAAGAATAAAATTCATTGAAGGCGATTTGACGCTGATATATATCGCCTTCAATTGCACCTACCTTTGCCAATGAGTCAGCCCTCTCATTACCCGGAATTGAGCAATGTGAAGGGACCCAGACAAAGGTAATGACATAACAGCGTCTGGATAAAGCACTCAAAATTTCTCGTATTCTCTCAAGGAAGTACGGCGAGTGCTTTTCCGGCCTCACTGAACGGATAGCTTCGACAGAGCTAAGACTATCCGTTACAATGTAATAGTGTTCAACAGGTCGTGAGGCGACGCTGTCCAGCGCCCAGTATATCGCTGCCAATTCAGCAATATATACCGAGCAAGGATTCTGAAGACTGTGTGAGGTGCTAAAAATACGTTGAACACTCCAAATCCTGTGGACTCATTCATAGAGGACCCATCAGTAAAGTACATATTATCACAATTGACACGCCCATACTTTGCATTGAAGATTGTAGGAACGAACCCCAATCTAAGATAATCTGGATTTTCATGGATTTTCTCCTTCATGAACAGATCGAAATGTACAGAGGAATTGATGTAGTCAGGAAAACAAACACGGTTGGGAATATACGAAGAAGGAACAACCTGCATAGAAGTGAATTCATGATATGAACTCATGAATCTAGAATGAAAATTTAGCTCGATCAATTGCTCAAAATTTCCGATCACCAATGGATTCATAACCTTACACCGGATGAGGAACCGAAGAGATAATAAATTGAAGCCATCTTTTAGTGGGAGTACGCCTGCCAAAACCTCGAGACTCATGGTATGCGTTGAGGGCATACATCCCAACGCAATACGGAGACAAAGATACTGAATTCGCTCGAGTTTAATGAGGTGTGTTTTGGCAGCTGATTGAAAACAGAAACTGCCATACTCCATCACTGAGAGAATAGTTGTTCGATACAACATAATAAGATCTTCGGGATGGGCTCCCCACCAGGTGCCGGTAATTGTACGGAGAAAGTTTATTCTTTGTTGACATTTTTTACTCAGATACCTAATATGGGCCCCCCAAGTACATTTGGAGTCGAACCAGACCCCAAGATACTTGAATGACATAGCATGAGTGATCGGTTTACCCAAAAGTTGAAGCTTTGGTTTTGCTGGTCTATGCTTCCTAGAAAAAACCACCATCTCTGTTTTCTCCGTGGAGAATTCGATCCCTAGCCCAATGGCCCAGGTTGAAAAATTGTTCAAAGTATCTTGTAAGGGTCCTTGCAGGTCGGATTCGTTTGATCCTACGACAGACACCACTCCATCATCTGCAAGTTGTCTTAGGCTGCAATTTTGTGTAAGGCAATTGTCAATGTCGCTTACGTAGAAGTTGTACAAAAGGGGGCTTAAACATGAGCCCTGGGGGAGGCCCATGTAAGAGACCCGACTTACTGCCGAATCTCCATGAGAAAAGTTCAAATGTTTCTCACAAAGCAAGTTATATAACATATTATTCAATAGAGGCGGCAGTCCCCGAGAGTGTAATTTGTCTGACAAAACCTCTATTGAAACAGAATCAAAGGCCCCCTTTATGTCCAAGAATACTGAAGCCATTTGTTTTTTTTCGGCGTAAGCCATTTGAATTTCTGAAGAAAGCAACGCAAGACAATCATTCGTCCCCTTGCCCCTGCGGAACCCATATTGTGTATCTGAGAGTAGGCCATTCGTTTCAACCCATCGATCAAGGCGAAACAAGATCATTTTCTCCAACAATTTCCGTATACAAGACAGCATTGCTATTGGGCGGTACGAATTGAAGTCGGACGCGGGTTTTCCGGGTTTTTGAATAGCTATAACTCGTACTTGTCTCCAATCATCTGGAACAATATTATGCTCCAGAAACCGATTGAATAAGTTCAACAAGCGATGTTTCGCCACATCAGGGAGATTTTTCAGCAAGTTGAACTTAATTCTATCCGATCCCGGAGCAGAATTGTTACATGAAAGGAGAGCAAGAGAGAATTCTACCATCGAAAACTCGGAATCAAGATCGCACCTATCTTGTGGTATATCTCGAACAATTTTTTGCACAGGAGCGAAATCAGGACAAACCTTCCGTGCAAAATTAAAAATCCATCGATGTGAATATTCTTCGCTTTCATTCGTTGAAGAGCGATTTCTCATGTTTCGAGCCACTTTCCATAATTTTTTCATTGACGTTTCTCGTGACAAACCTCCCACGAAATTTCGCCAATAAGCACGTTTTTTCCCTTTGATCAAGTTTTTAAATTGATTTTCAAGGTCCAAATACGTCTGAAAATTTTCAGGGGTTCCACGTTTCCGAAAAGCTTTAAATGCATTCGATTTTTCTACATAAAGCTTGGAACATATGCTATCCCACCATGGATTGGGAGGCCTTCGACGAATAGTGGAACCTGGGATGGGTTTCGTTTGAGCGCGAACCGCGCTGTCATAGATCAAACGAGAAAGGAAGTTATACTCCTCCAATGGAGGTAAACCATCTCTGGAATTGATGGCTAGAGCAATCGCGTCCGAATATTTTTTCCAGTCAATGTGTCTTGTGAGGTCATATGCCATGTTTATAGATTCTGAAGAATTCGACCCAATGGTGATGGAAATTTTGATTGGCAAGTGATCACTACCGTTGGGGTCCTGGATTACATTCCACTTGCAATCTAACGATAGTGAATTCGAGCAAAGCGAGAGGTCAAGAGCACTTGGGTTAGCAGGAGGTTTAGGCACACGTGTTGTTTCCCCAGTGTTCAAAACGGTCATATTGAAGTTGTTACAAAGGTCATATATCAACAATGAACGATTATCGTCGTACTGTTCCCCCCAGGCAGTTCCGTGAGAGTTGAAGTCTCCCAAAATCAATCGTGGCTCTGGAAGAAGTGAGCACATGTCATCAAGTTGTTTGCGGCTAACCGCAGCTCTCGGAGGCCAATACAAGCTGACAATACAGAGGTCTTTGCCTCTGATGTTTGCATGACAAGCAACAGCTTCGATCCCTCCAATAGGTGGAAGGTCAATTCGAAAAAATGAGTGGCACTTATTGATCCCCAATAGTACCCCTCCGTATCTGTCATCGCGGTCCAAGCGTATAATATTAAAATCGTGGAAAGAGATATCATCTCGCGAAGAAAGCCAAGTTTCGGACAGAGCAAAAACATCACAATTGAAGTTATGAATTAAAAATTTGAATGTATCCAATTTAGGGATAAGACTACGACAATTCCACTGAAAAACAGTGATATCTCCGACCTCTCTATCTAAATTAGACATCAAGAGAGATAATCATTGCAAGGAGGGGCCATGTTTGCATCAATTGCTGTAAAATTGTCTTTAATACTGGAAGCATTGAGATGACGAGGGTTCTGATGGAGTCGGAAACATTAAAACACTTGAAGATTTGATCCAAAAGGTCAGACAACTTTATAAATCCCGATTGGGAAGTTGAGCTGGACGGAAAAACAGGGACAGTTGGGGTTTTTGATGTCCCCTCGAGTGCTGGGTCGTTCGAAGGTGAACTATTCCCACGGAAGCCAGGAGGAACCTGATTTTGCTTGTCCGCTGCACTCGGTTTTTTAGGCAAGCTAACTGGGGGTATCACCGCGGGGACTTGTTCTTGAACTTTGGGAGTGGTCACACGCTAGCTGTGTCCGCTTCCATTTCATCAACTGGCAACGTGGAAAAGCTATTGTGTGTTGAGATTGGTTGTTGTTGTTGTTGGGCCAGTGGAGAAGCGCCCTTTAAAATTTCCGCAAAAGTGCGTTTCGAGCGTTCCTTTAAAGAGCGCTTCTGTTTCTCCCAGCGACTCTTGTAAGTTTCACAAGCTGAGAGCGCGTGTGGGGATCCTCCGCAATATGGACACTTATGCTCAGTCGCACTGCAGGATTTCCCCTCATGTTGCTCTCCACAAGTGGCACAGCGCTCCTTGTTGGCACAATAATCTGAAGTGTGACCAACTGACTTGCATTTGTTGCAAGTCATGGGCTTTGGCACGAAGAGTCGCACAGGTAGTCTCAATTTGTCCACCATAACGTAGTCAGGGAGGGCGGCACCAGTAAAGGTGACTCGAAACGAGTCTGACGGCGTAAATTTAGTTTGGTCCCCATCATGGGAGAGTTTCCCGAGTTGGCGACAGTCCAAGATCTTTACTTCCATTGAGGGAAGCTTCTTGAACTTGCCTTTTCCTTCTTTTTTTATTTGTTCGCTCGTCAGACCCGTTTCAGTTATCACCCCCTCAATTTCTACGTTATGGGAGGGTATAAATGTTCTATATTCGAGAGTGAAGTGTTGGTCAGCAACAATCTCGTTTGCGTGTTTCCGTTCATTCACGACAACCCGCAATTTGTTCGGTCTAACCCTGCGAATTTCAGATACAGAAGTGTATCTGGCCAGATCTTTCATGATCTGAATCACGTTAAGGCTTTTTCCTTTTGGTTTTGGCCTGAGGAAAACAACCCACGGGCCAGTTCCAGGTGCATCTTCTGGATAAACTCTGACACGTGGAGCGGAAACAACAGAGGGAGAAGACGAGGACGAGGACGAGGATTGGGTTGGATCTGAAACATCAGAAGGGTGAAGCGAAATCGATGATGGGAGAGGGGGAGTGGAAGTAACAGTCGGTTCAGAAGGGAGGCTTGCTATTTTCTTAGAGGGGGGCTTGGAAGGATGAGCAGATTCGTCCCCAGAAGAATTATCTTCTTTTTGAGGGACTCGTTTATGTTTTTTCCCAGATCTTAAATGGGATTCATTATCGGAGATCTCCATCTCTGGAGATCCTCCACTATCCTCCATCTTACAAAAATTTCTGTCTTATTTCTAATATATTATTGATTTTAACAATAATCTCGGAAAAAAAATTACAAAACAAAAATAAATTATGATAATAATATTAAACAATGAACAAATGAGTTGAATAATAATATTAATATTAAATATGTGTACCTTAAAATAAAAGTTGTTCCGATACTGCGCTCTACTGCCCTAACCAGGGAGAGACAGAGGCTACGCGCTATGGATCAACACAATAGCGCAAGAATAGCTCACACGGTCACGTGATGATAATTCCCGTTAACGACAGCCACACGATGGCGATCCCGTTATGCCGATGTTCAACAGCCGCCAAGGGCTGCAAGCTGCAAGAGCGCTGCTTCCTTTGTTCCACTTCACAAAAGGTCAATTCGAAAGCGGACAGCAATGACCTTCACTCGTACACTATACCAATCGCACAATAGTAAAAGTGGCAACGCACAATAACGACACTGAACTTTACTCGTCAAGAGTTGGATAGCGAATGAAGTAAATGTCGTTGTCGTAAAAATGTTCTTTTGTATGTGATTTGGTTTTGTTTGCCAGTAGCAAAACTTTCTCCACTAAGAATGACAGCTGCGCTTATCTCGAGCATGTATTGTTCTGCGAGCACAAGAGTGAATCATTAAACAACTATCGTCAAATGATTCTACAATAAAAAAACATTTCAGGTCGACCAAACTGGTAGAATGATTATTTCAAAATTTTCGTAGCATTATAAAATATTATCCACAGTTATAACCAAGCGACTTGAATTAAACTACAGCGTAGTTCTACGTCAACAATGCGGTCCTGTCTTGAACACAACCTGCTATATATTTTTTTTATTTGTTTGAGATTAGTTCGTTCTTCCAAACCAGAAATGAGTGCAATAGCCCTGCTGAAGGCGTGACATCAAAATCTTGTACTTGAACCGATTTATTTATTATGGATCTAAAAAAAATACAAGGTGGGACAGCTGCGCCTAGAATATCGATATGAGATAATTGAGCTTGATGTTGTTTTTTCAAAAGCTAGGAACAAAGAATAACTTTTTCTGAGATTTTCCGCAAGATTAGGCATAAGAACATCGTTTTATGAAGCAAGCTGAAAGTTGTCAAAAAGTAACATGGGACAATTATGCGTAGAACGGCAGATTAGTGAATGTATGAAAATTGACTCAAACTCATATTCGTACGGTAGTTGAAATTTCAATTCGATTTCAAAGGCGTTGATCACCTTCAGGATTCCAACTTTAGTATGGTAACTCTTGTCCATTGCAATTGCCTTTAGGTATCTTAATCGATGTACAAGTTTTTGTGTATTTGGGAGAAATATTCATCCATTCATCATCAAGTGGTTTTTAAGATCGTTATTGTTAGACATTTGTTGGTTTCTAGCTTTCCTACGCAGATTGATCTTATAGTTTTTTTTTTAAATTTTGGTGATGTCGGGAAATAATGATGGAGTATCCATAACTTTTGCGCAATTGTAAAGTAACCATGTGTGAACTTCATATGCCGTGTGCTTTGCGTCATCGTCTTGGTAAAACTTGTAACCTCGATACAATCCCATTTTGTTGCCATTCAAACGATATACGATAAAACGATAAAAAAATATGAAAGCAACGTTTAAACATAATGTATGGTGATGCATGTCTACTAAAGGAATTGGCTATTTGGATTACATCGTTGGTGTAATCAATCAGAATGTTTACTTGAACATCCTGAAGGAAAACATGAAGCAAATTGTCAACACAACGGGATTGTATCGGGGGGTTTCCCTCTCAAATGTACCAAAAAGCTCGTAGATAACGGCTAAAGGTAGCTAAAGTTAGTTGCAGTCATTTTATATTTTTTATATTTTATAGCAAACATCTAAATTGGTAGGTTTAAGGTATATTTTTTTAAGCTGTTGTTATTATCTCAAAAATGCATAATGTACTTGATTGATTCTATCAATTAAATTGAAGCTTTCTAAACGCTCTATATCGTATCAAACATTGCTTTAACTGTATCACGCTGTTCGCATAGTCGATCCAACCCCAGAAGCTTACATCGATCTTCATACCTTGGAAGATTTTGAGGGTCATTCCAAGGAAGACGGCGTAATGCATAGCAGGAAAATTTACGTTGGACAGACTCAACTCTTAGTATGCTGTTATAATATGGATATATATTCTATTATAATATAATATATAAATAATATAATAATTTAATATGGAGCCCAAACAACTGAAGAATTGAAGGACGGAGTGTAGAATCTTCTAGTGTGGAGAAACCCAATATTTCATTTCTGGTTGTCAGAAAAACGTGGCTTCTCTCTAGTTGCCAGGGTCGTATGCACTTGGTTCATTCTGCCTGCATACTATTATCAATTTTTGCTGATCATTCATAATAAATTTAATATTTTTAATAAATATTAATAAAATCAAATATTTTTCTGAAGAATATTGTATTTTCAAGGAAGGAATAGACGGTAAAGAACCAGATAATGGATGCACTGCTGACTGCGAAATTGATGATTTTATCGGTTCTATGTTTCTGAGATATTTGATGACCGTAATTGATATATTACAGTCTCATCATAAGATTAAATTCAACTTTCGAGTATCAATAAAATTTATAGAATTGGAGAGTGACTTGCTTGGCAATGAATTGGGTCCTTCTTGATGCCCCAAAAAGCAAGAATATGCTTTATCTGAACGGGAAAGGCGAAATACACGTATATCAATTATTTGCTGAAATACGTTTTTCAAATCCATCAAGAATTTTACGAGAATTTTGAAGCAGGGCGATGTCAAGGATGATTATTTGGATTTTTTTGACGTAGAACTACGTCTTTCAGGAAGGGTGCCAAATCAGAAAACAGGTCATGTTTCTATGAAATAAAGTTAACGTTAATAACTATTTTCACTGTGAACGAACACTCATGATTTGCATACCAATCGAATCGGAATTAGAGAATTTTTTGTTTGATATGCTATACATTAAAATTAGCTAATCTCTAAACAGTTTAAATTCATGAAAACTGGAAGAACTTCTTTTCTTCCTATACATTTGTTCTGCCGATTTGTGTGCCAACCCTAACCGTATTTCGAATGCTTATAACTCGAACATTTGTTAACAGATTTACGATTTACGGTTTCCCCAACACAGACTTCAGAATCGATGTACCTGTAGAAATCTGCTTTGCAAATATATATGCAACACGGACTAACACGGACTTCAAAATCAATGGGGGAATCCGCTTTGTCAAAACATGCAAGTCGAGAGTATTTTTTGATGTTGAGTACTTTTATACTCGCTTGTCGTTGTGCAGACCGGGATATGTTTCTCTAAAACGTACTTTTAAACTGAGAAGCCTGAGAAAATCTTCATTTCAGATACTAGAGGTGAATGAACTTCCGCGGTTCGAGAACTCCGTAAACATGAGATATGTAATAATTTCAGAGGGAAATGTAAAATACAATGATCGTTTGACAATATTTCCTTTCACATATTTTGGTAATCCTAGGCATCATATCAAACGTAAAAGGACGTTCATCAAATTTATTTGTAACGAAGAACATAATATATTACAAAAAATTCGATGCTTTTGAAATAATATTCGAAGTGGCAAACAAGTGGATTAATATAATTGCGTAGTTCTACGTCGAAAATATGCGGTCGTGTCCTAGATACAACTCCTTACAATTTTTTTCAGATACGTACCCACAAGTTCTAATTGCACGATCGATTGCAACCAGAAAAATATAACAAGCAAATAGCTTTCATTCCATAAAACACAATCACATGTCAGCAACACATGTCTTCGAGCGATAAAACACGATACGTTCCGTACATTTTGCAACATCGTAAAATGTATTGCATAAACGCATTCTGCGGTGGATACAATTGCATCCCATGATTAGAACCGGAGAAATGCAGCTTTCCGTTGGTCTCTCCACAATGGCTTGCTAGCTAGCAGTATCATTACTGTTATTATTGTTATTTTTATGAATATAGTGCGCCTGTTCACATATGAAGAGAGCTGCAACTGGATCTCATCTGTGCTCAGTATTTATTTTTATGCGTCACACTTATTTCTGAACTATGACATAATTTCCTCTCCGAATTTTAAGTCATGTGCATTCTCGTTCAATTAGATTCAGTGCAGTTACTGTGCACTTGAGTCGAAATGCAAATTTGCATACACTCCCACTTTTTTGCTTACGATTCCATGCAAATGCTGGCGACTGGTTTCATGTTTGCGAGATAGCTTTCGGTCGATTTGATACCCGCAATGTATTCTGGCAAGCTGGCTTGTGAAAAAACAGAAATCAACCAAAACATGATGCTATTCTCGTCTTTATTTGTTTATCACTTCCTCAGTAGTTAGCTCATCAAAGGAAATTCGAGATTTCACAAATCTGGTGAAATGATCGAAGAGTGATCATCTAAACATATGTTTGGTACTTTCGAAAAATTCGAACCTGGTTTGCACAAGCCGGCTTCCTCATTAACAACCGGATCATACTCCAGGGAAAAAAAACAAACTCCTACAAAGGCATCGATGGGGATGCGTACGGAAGAAAACGAAGCAATTAGTTTGCGCCGGACGGAGAAAGAAATGAAAGCAAAAGCAACGTTAAGCGATTTTTCATAAACAAAACAAAAACATAAACGTATGAACGGCAAAAACGCGGGTGAGTAAGAAGCGAGATTGTCTTCGTTTCTCTCTGCTGATCTTGATGGATGTTGTATACTGAAAAGAATCTCGTCATGCGAAACCAGGGCGTCAGAAAAGTTTAAACTGGAAAAAATATAGTTTGACAATGTACATTATATTAAACTTTATGTAAAAATATTATATTGCTATTTGAACGATTTTTCGTTTTCAAAGCAAGACTCCTCTTGAATATTGAAAAAATCAAAGAAATTTGAGCAGGCGGTATCGTATTCAATGACTCTAACCTACCAACATTGCTTCTTCCATTTTTCCATTTCATTTCCGACAAACACGCCAAAATGCTATTAGCACGCTTGTCCAACTGCCAATGTCCGAGAACATTAATTTCAACAGCGCCAGCGCGAAACCCGAAACACTCTCCTCTTGCACACGGATGATGGAATGCTGGACCACCCTTTGGTGGATCAAATAAAGAATACTCGAGTGCATCCACATGTTCGAAAGGGAGCAAAGAAAACATTAAATGAAATGGAAGCAGTTCGTCATGATAAATTCTGCACACACTTTATCCGTTCCGCCCTTCCAAAAAATGATTTCACTTGTGGCCAGCAAAGGTTGGCCGAATCATTTGGAACGGAGCAGGATGGGGCATTCAAAATTGTTTAATTTGCTGCGGGATATATTCGGGCAGCAATGCACGGAATGAAACAATTCTTCAAATTAGAAAACTTTCAGAGTCTTTAGAAGCACGATCGAAATATCAGTCCATATTATCTACAGACACCAATTTCATTGTTTCTTGCTGAAAAATAATGTTCCTAAAAAAAAGCAATTCTTGTTTTAGAAACCTATTTAGCAGCGTTCTGCAATAAATGTCTTGCATCGTAGGAATATTTTGATAATCCCCGTTTTCGACTCTTTTGCAGCACTATGCAATTTTACTTCGTTAGATCGTTCCTGCGAATTCAAGAAGGATTCATTAACAAAACGGGTTTACTTGTAATCCGTTCAGGAAGGTATTTCTTGGAAAAGTCATTGTCAGTGATTGGTACAGCCTAGAAATATTGACATGTATATTTCCTATTGAAACTGTGATGTTGAATGACGTCTTTCTACGGAACCTTCAAGTGCTTATGACGGATTTCGCGCCAACTCGACCAGATGTTGGCATGGCCCTCTCAGAACTTATTGAAATTTTCTGGGCGTGAAGACCTTACCTAATTAAGCAACTTGGCATACTTAGTTTGGAAAGGGCTAAATATTTTTGATCATTTTTTTTATAATTTTTTTTTACTCGAAAATGGTAAGTCCTACAAAAAAGTGATCTATGGAAGAGTTTTATGAAAATAATACTGGCAAGTGCATCAACATTAGTATAATACATAAGTACAATGGTATCAGTTTTGGCACTAATCAATTTATACTCTGCCAAAACTGATGCATTTTCTAACTATTGCCAACACTACCACACGTATGCATTATCGAAACACAGAACATTTGATGGAGCTTGTGAACCTTTAATATTTCGGTTAGTCTCCTCATCTATACGTCGTTTTTTCTTTGGAACACACCTATTGTTCTAAATCACTGCCAAACAAGTTTCACAAATTCGCATTGTATCATCCAACGGATGGGTATATCCCAGTAAACGTATTTTCTCTATTACTGTTGATTTTAACCGACGTAGTTTATTACGGTTACACTTGATGTTGTTAATGCCAGCACTGCATTTGTAATCCTTGCAAATCTTGGAGATCGCGGCTTGACTCATGTTTCTAAACAATGTCACACTTTTCTTTGCTGAATTCTGATGATTACGCAGAAACAAAATAATGCTACTTATATCCCGTCACCTTATATTTGCTGCCGGTCACGGCTAGTAATTTTCAAACAACTACATAGCCATGTTATTCATCCGTTAGGTATCTATACAATCCATTTTTTAATATCATATCTACAGTGACTCACAGTAACTTATAAAAGATACATAAATCTACAATAACTATTCGATACCTAACCGACCGATCAAGAGATTTTTGGCAGATGGCTATTATTTGAGAGTTTTCGTTGCTCTCTGAATTGAAACATATTATATTTGACTACAAAAACAAGCTGAAAACAGTACTTTAGTATCATTTTTTTGCCTTAAATATGCACAAGTTGCGATGTATGAAAGAGTTGTAGGGCACATATTTATCTACAATTTCATCAAAATCTGAGAAGATCATTTTGAGAAAATCGACTATTAGTTTTTGAAATTGTTTTTTTTAGTGTAGAATTTCAAAAAAAAAAAATTTCAGTATTTTTTCTGAATATTCAATTATTTTCCTCAAGCTCTTCCATAGATCACTTTTTTGTAGGAACTACAATTTTCGAGGAAACAAAATTATAAAAAATGACCAAGAATATTTAGCTTTTTCCATATGTTAGTCTAGATAAATTTTCGGAAAACTAAGTATGCCATGTTGCTTAATTAGGTAAGGTCTTCACGCCCAGAAAGTTTCATTAAGTTCTGAGAGGGTCATGCCAATCCCATAGACGAGTTGGCACGAAATCCGTCTTATATAAAATTACATAAAAAGAAAATTTGATACCTTTCGAAAACGACCCATACAGGATACGGAATCATACTTCACGCAATATTCTATCTTAATTTCATTTTTTCCAATATTTCAACCAAACTGAATGAAGTTGAACGATCAAATGATTCATTTTCAGGGAAGCCGTCAAATCAAAACATGAACCTAAAAAAGATCTTGGAAACTCAATTTTCAATAACCTTATTCAAATTCAAATGTTTCGAATTGAGGGGCTTAGAATGAAAGGGGTGTAAGTGATTTGATCGATTTCTCTACATCGATTTCTATCTTTTGGTCATAACTTAGCTGCAAATACATTCCCATACATTCGTTCATTGGAATAAAAGCACCATTGATTATGTCGGTAGCATGGTTTTGTGGGACAGCCCTACTGCCCAGCCGGCCTTGGTTTAATCCCTGTTTGACATCGTTTGGGATTTTTTACGGTACAATTCCAAGCTGACATTCAGTTCAAGAGAATGAGAAGTCTGTTCCATACGTAGGGGTAGTGGGGACAAATTGGTCATGGGGGGCAAAGTGGTCACCTGCTTGTTTGGTAGTATAACTATTGACTATAGATGCCGCATTGATAATTACCTTATGTTTGAAGAATTTAATGGCTTTTGAGTCACCCTGTACTTCAGTAGAGCTGTCGTATGTCAAAATATAAATAAAAACAGAAATTTCTCTCTCGATAGCCATTAGGCCGTAGTTCTGTGCGCATGGTATCTAAAGAATTTCTCGTGAAATTTAGTTTATTTTATCTGATATATTGGACAAATCATCAGTTTGGACGACTGTTCACATATTCTAGAAGTGGTGAACAGATATTATGTTTGATCTCAGCGATTAATTCGCATAGAAATTACTTTGATGTTTGGGGGCAAAGTGGTCATAGGTGAGTACCGACTTACAATGTTCTGTTTACTAAAGCTGATATACCGCATCACATTCTGCTCTTGAAGAGGATCCTTTTATGGCTTTGAGCCTGAATAAATATGCCACTCCAACTAAACTAAGCCTCATTATGCGAAACGTTATGTGTTTCTTACTATGTTTTTGTATGCGTGAGAAAATTTAAATTGAGGCTCTAGGTGAATAGGCCAAGCTTATTTAATACATGTACCTACTATATCAAATATGATTTGAACAAATTTGGACGAAAAAAACACATAAATCTATCCCATTTAGATTGATATGTGCGAGTGACCACTTTGCCCCCACTAGGTGACTGGTTTACCTCCAAGCAAAAAAAAAAGTTCGATTTTTCACCATTTTCTAATGATGAAAAGTGTACTATTTTGATTTTTTTTTAGTAAAAGACGTTTGCTATCTTGAACAACAATGAGTTGAACTATAATATTCTTCGAGAAACGGGAATTGAATCGGTATGTGGACACTGGAAATGGGCTTATTCCTTAGGGTGACCACTATGCCCCCACTTCCCCTACAAATATTTTAACACTCTCAAAACAGGGGCTTTTATTTGTGCATTTGACGCTGTAACACAATAAAAAGTGTGACGCTGTAACACTATATGGGTGATATATTTTCTGTCAACGCTAGTTTAGGGATAGGTAGCCTCTTGGCTTTTGTGACATCAAAACCGTGAGTTTTCTTTAATCATTTGCCCGAAAAAATCAGAAGAAACGGGTTCGAACAATCAGTGCTTTGTTGGAACTACTGGGTTATTTTTCGTCACATCGTTACCAAGATGCGTGCAGTAAACGTTTTTAATCTTTAGCTGATGCATTTTGAATCCAGAATCCGCATTGGAAAATATTTGAAAATTATCCTGATTGATTAATTTTGATGGTAAATTGAATGTACGCATTCCAAAATTGGGTTTTAAATGAGGGGCTTAGAATGAAAGGGGTGTAAGTGATTTAATCGATTTCTCTACAGCGACTTTTTCTTTTGGTCATAACTTAGCTGCAAATACATTCGCAGCTGTATTTGACAATGCGGAAGATAGATCAGAACCTCGTCTATCGGATTCTATAGCAAACTCAAATTGGAACGTTTTTGCAGTTGAGTTATTAACTGAAGAAAAAGTTGATGAAGAGAAATCGGTCAAGTCACTTACACCCCTTGCATTCTAAGCCCCTCAAATTACATATTTTACATATTTTTCTTTTTAAAGAAGGTTTTACCGAATATTTGTCAAATGTTAGGGATCACGTTTGTTTAAGTGAACGAGCTGTAATAGCTTCAAAAAATGAAGACGTCGATGAGTTGAACTAGCATCAAAACAAATCGTTGGGTTCTATCAGGAGTCAAGACTTTAACTAGCTCACTGAATTATTATATTCGTTGGAATCGGTTGTATTGGTGATTATAGTATTACATAATTGTCTTATCAAAATTTTCAGTTCCATAACATTAATTTCAATTGGTGGCAGTTCGAAGTTTGCCGGGTTTTCTGGTTACAGAATAAATCAAAATTCGATGGAGCGAGATATTCCAGGTTTGTAAATGTGGAATCGAAATTTGCCAACAGATTGCTCCACACAATATTTTTTTCACACAGCATATACAGAACCCTAGGCATTACTTCTTGATCCGGTTCACATTCCATTCTCAGCTGTGAGTGGTGTGAATAAGACGCAAATATGAATCCGCTTTGTTGCGATTGTTGTAATTCCACACCAGATCAGCCGGCCGCTGATCCGACAATATGCGATTTTATTTAAACTTGGTACATATGGTGGTAGCTATCTAAAATCACAATTTCCATTATCAGACGACCAATTTTTATTATGTTAAATATTGATTTTTTATAAAAGATAAATCGTGGATATCCACGTTCATTGAAGAAAAAATATAACTCGAAATCCACATGTCTGAATTGAATACGATGTGCCGTAAAGTTGTTGTAAAATGAATGAACTGTTCAAGAAGAATAACATTTGAAATACACCCACTCTAACATTACGACTTCGATGCTATTGAAAATCCGAGTTATTTCTTCTTTAAGTTCCTCCAAATTTTGTGGCTTATTAACATAGCAACGGTCCTTCACCCCCAGAGGAAGTGATCGACGACGAGAAATGTTTAAGTTCTTACCATAAGAGGTCAGAGTTTCATTAAGGCTTTGGTTGCTCGAGTAATACGATTTCACTAAAAATACACGTTCTTGTAAATTGTACATATTGACACTAAAAACCATCCGTTAAAACTGAACGGATAGCCGATTATTATCGTCCTGAAGTGGGGAATGCAGTGTTATCATCGACGGAGCGAAAAAAATAGTTTATAAGGAGCTATTTGATTTTTTTTTGCGTGAGCGTTTATTCTGAAAGACCCTGTAGGTAGTTCTAGTGTTAATACATGATGGTAACAAGACTCGTTTGATAAATAGGATGAGGTTGGTCATGCGAAAGAGCCGAGTAGCATAGAATGTACATCAACAAAGCTGTCAAAGCCTAAGCGCCCTATTCCATTCAGTGGTCACGAACAGTGTTGCCACATTTTTATCTGTACCAGAGGAGTTAAAAACCATTCTCATCTGTACTTTTTCTTCCAAAAGTCTATACCAGGGGTGGCCAAACTTTTGAGCATTGCGGGCGACTTATTGTTCAAATGTTAGGATGCGGTCTATCAAGATTGACTGTATCTAAAAGTCATTATAAAATGAATGTAGTACTAGACGCTTAAAACTAAAGTTAACTCTCCTGTACTCGCGCGCAGAATCATAACTCGTATACTCGCGCACGGTTTCACAGATTGTGCGTGTCTCTGTAATTTTGCTATTGTGCATTTTTAGGGCATTATTGGTATTTATTTAAAGTAAAAACTAATATAATTAAAAGAAAAAAACTCCAAGAAATATTTTTTCTTCAACTTCATTCAGTTTCAATACTTATTTAATTTAGCCTCTTGGAAACAAAATTCTCGGTCTGTATGCTTAAGTTAATTAGAGGAAAATCATAAGTCATACTATCCGGCCGGATACCAGATATTAGAAAACCATTTTTTTTTCAAAATTATGTTAATACTAATTCATAAAATTAATTCAGTAATAGTGTTCTTGGGGGTACTGCTTAGAGTTTGATGGTCACCAAACGTAAGGAACGTGATTGCAATCGATTCGAAATGTTTTCGCATAACAGTCGATTTCTTTAGTAATACATTTGTTTTAAATGAAAACTGAATATCATTTTCATCTGCCATCTGACACCAAAAGGTGTCCTGAGCTTCGCGCGTAAGGTTTAATTCAGTTTCGTAACTTTTGCTTAGTTTAATTTGATTTGTGGTAAAGTAAGTGAACCTTTCTCAGATTATCATCCCTGAAGACAGTTTCAAGTTTTTCGATCCTGAATGAAAATAATTGATTGATGTTCTTTGCTTATTTGAGTTCGTAGTAGTCACTCTTACTCGACTAGTATTAAAATTATTTCAATATATTCATAAAAATATACGTAAAAATAAATCTGTTCAATATTCGTTGCAGAAAACTTGGTACTCTATTAGGGAATATTCATTTTATATGGAAAATTTAATCATAGATCATAAATGTAAACAAGTTTTTGCTTCATGCACACATGCAGTTTCTCCCATTTTCATATTTTCAAATAAAGAGCCGAATATCGGGCCATCCGGCCTCAAAGCTTGCGGGATATCCGGTATCCGACCTAACTACTATCCGTTTCATTACTGATAAAAACTGTTTATCGGGAATAATGGCCCTTGTTATTCTTCTTCCCCAATGGCACTAACGTTCCTAGAGGCACTTCGCCGTCTCAGCTTAGTACGTGCATATTTTAGTACTTATTTGAGATTTTTATGCCAAATAACACGCATTGGATACATTCTGAGTGGCAAGCTCTAGAACATGCGTGACCATAGTGTAAGTTAGAGGAAATTTCCTTGACGGAAAATTCCCCCGACCAAGACGGGAATCGAACCCTAACCCCCGACATGTTAGGTGTGACGCTAACCATTCGGCAACGGGAGCACAATAGCCCTTATTATGTAAATTGAATCAAACGGTCAATTCAATCCCTACGTCTACTATCACACCGTACAAATTTTTGGTGGTTTGTAAATCGATAATCGAATCGAGTTTTTTCTCGAACACGAATTGCACATTTTGAAAGGTTGCTGAAATGTTTACCAAAACAAAATATCAGGAATCCAACAAGCAAACCAAACAGCTCGAAAAATTATGCTGACAGCTTTCACCGACAGTATCTGTAAAAAAGAGCTAACGAGCAATATTCTGTTCAATTAGAATTACCTAATAGGACCCAGTATTTATTTTTTCTTTATTTTAATTCAATATTTTAATTTTTAAATTTCTAATTTCTCGGTCATCACTATGGATCTACTCTTGACTATAATTCTTGAATGAAATCTGCACAATTAATTCACATTACTCATCATAGTTTTAGAAAACAATACTTCATTAAAACTCGCACTCATAATCTTGAAAGGCGAAATTTCTTCAAAAAAGAATAGTTTTTATTGATTTTTTAAACTGTATTTCGGATGTTTCCAGCATTTTCAGTTGATCATTTAAAAATAATATGCCTGCAAAAAACATTGTTGGAATTGTTCCTAGTGACAATTTCTTGCTTTATTACAAGTTGCGGTCGAACAAATGGATGGGTTAATCTAGATTAACTAACAATTCGAAAATATTAAAACGGAAACTTTAATGCAGAAATATCTACTCTAACAACAAATAAGTTTTATTGAGGTTAGCATCAACACGTTATAAAATGATCACGGCGAAAGGTGGAAAGATATTTAATCCATGGCGTTTGGAGGAGACACGGGCGGGCGCCTAGAAACACCTACGCGGGCGACCGGTAGACCGCGGACTACCGTTTGGCCATCCCTGGTCTATACCATCGAAAGGCTTCATTGTAGAGAAAAATCTATTTTATTAGCAAGAAAAAAATACTCATTTATTTGCTACAAATACTACATTTACATTTGCAAGTCACTCGTGTGTTTGATGATGCTTATGCACAGTTTTTGCTAAAACCAAGCGACACTGCGGCGTAGAAGTCGTCATGTATCTTAATGTGGCTTTGTTTAAATGTATGAAATTTCATGCGCGGAAAAAAATCTGTACCAATCTGTTCTTTTTGACGAAAATCTGTACTCTGTACCCTACAGAATCTGTACCAAAAATAACCAAAGAATCTGGTGGAATATCGTGAAAAAGGGATGAGAAGAAACTAAAAAGAATGAGGATTGAAGAGAGAAAAGTTAAGAAATTGTTGAATGAGAGAGATGGAAGAAAGTATAAAATGTTTATCATTCTAAACGATAAGGTACGCATGGGGATACTAGCCTAGGAAGTCAAGTTGCACCTCAGTGAAATTAGAGACTGTCTTTGTTGGATTTTATGAAAAAGTTTATTGAATAAAACTTTAGTTTTTATAATGCAAACCTATTTTAGCCGCCAAGCGGTTCCATCCGCAAAAGATAAAAGTACAGAAGACTGGTCTTGTTCAATGCAAATCAAAAAGACATATTTAACGAATCGGATATCAAAAATAAATATATGATTTTTTTTAATGTGATAAATTTCATGCAACTTCCAATGATTGAAAAGTCATACAACGCAAAAATGTTAATGTCATCGTTGAGACCGAGCTCTGCTTTCATCGGATAAATCTCACTACTTTCTGCAAGTTGAATGTCATGTAAAAAGGCATTAGTTAAAAATGTTTGTGTGAATCATTGATGCTTGATGATTAACCCGAGAAATTACATCTCGTTACTTCCCTGCGGTTCGACATTTCCTTTTTTTTATTTAAAATGATCGGTACAGCATAATCTATTACGGACCGTCTTTCCGCCGACAGAAGTAAACAAATCGTATCAACCGAAGCGTAAAAGATCAATAAAAATTGCGTAGTGTTTAAAGATCAATCATGTTGGGTTTGCGGTATATTTATTGCATGTGGGTACGTTGGCTGCTGCTGGAATGTTTCATTCCCGCCTCCCTTATTGATCCCACCGGGAAGCAGCTACTGGTGTTCAATTATTCACTACCGATGTGATTCCGAACCAATTAGTAGCTACCATGCGAAGCGATATGTGTCATGCAAAAAAAACTTGACAGACTCGATGATCATATTGATCAATTTATGTCACCGATTGTACTCCATCAAAATCAGGGTGGAATGTCAGTAGTGAAACCGAATGACATAATTGCGAACAGTCTCAGTCGGAGAGTGAAACAAGCGACTCGGCTAAGCGCACTGAAATCGGTGGGCAACCGGGCGTCTCCATCTGGGCTGAAACGGGTGGAACTGCACTCGGAAAAGTTGCACCGATGACAATATTATGCAGTGGAAGAACTATGTCATCGCGGGTTAGAACGACGCAGGGTAAGAAAAATAAGGAAATCACATGTTTGATTTTATAAATACAACAGCGCGTGCCCAGATGATGACGGTGATTATGATATGTGGAAACAAGGAGTGCCTCTTGGGCTGGAGAAAAGTGCACACAATGTCGGAATAGGTCGTGAGGAAATCAAATTTGATCTGATGAGATGAGACATTCCACTAAACAGACGAGGTCGGTTGGTTAGTATGTAATTGTTCAATTTGTGTTACATTTACTTGGCCGTTGATGGCAGCTAAGATTTTCGCGTTCCTTGTCATTATCCATAACCGCGCGATCTAGATCTTGACCCGGAGAGTTTCTAATGCAGCGTGCGATATGCCATTTGTCTCCGGATAGGTTTCGATTAGTTGAATGGCTCGACACAGTTGGGAAGATGATGACAGATGCGAGTATGATGTGAGCCGAGCGCGGAGCGTAGGTTTGTGAACGGGTTTTTGTGGCTAACACTCGCTTTTCTTCAACTGCAATCGTGTTTTTGTGTTTGTGCGTGGGGACAGGCAAAACAAACTTTCTTGCCAGGAACATTGACTTTCCGGTCAAGTAAAAAGATTAGATTTAGATATGATCTCAGAGCTGACGCATTCGTTGCAGTGTCAATCAGTGCATTTTAAAACCAATTGAACACAACACGCTGATATGAAAAAATATTAGATTATCATTTTTCATTATCAATAACATTAGTTTTGGGTGGAGTGAACTTAATTGTGGCGACCGGACGATTCACTCACCGCAAAAGCTGACAACTTACTTCATAACATTCATTTAACCCTGGCCGAATCCCAGCCGACACAATTGTCCATTTGCGGTCACGTTAAACCCATCCCGTGTAACATATTCTTATATAAACAGCATTCAAACCGCCTTTGCTACAAATAAAAACGGCTATGTGCGAAGCTCGGCGAATTCAAATTTATTGCGATTCGAATGGCTTTGCAATAGTGTCGGGACCGTATAATTCATCGTACTCTCCTTTTGGCGCCCTTCCGTTTCACCAAATAGACACCTCCCCCTCCATTGCTCTCCGAAGCGCATTCATTTTTCTCACTCTCCCCCTCCCTTGATCGAACTCCGTAGTCAACTTTTAAGGAAACTTGCCTAAATGGGTTATCTCGTAAGGTACACCATTTATGGAGTGTAGCAGATCTTGGTGCGCGCGAGCACCGCGCCGGCCAGAGAGCGGAGCAGAGTGCGCATTTTGCGCGTGCAGATCGGCGGCGTCACGCGTGAAAACAATAAAGACATCACGGTGGAACTGATCGGCCCAACTGTTGGACATGATGTCACATCAATCATTCCGCAATAAATGGAATTTAAAGGAACAGCGTTTTTTTTCGCTCCCCTCTTTCGCACATCTGCAATTACTGCTGATTGACGATCGGGAATGATTAAAAAGTGAGTCAACTTGGTAGAGTATCACTGTGAAGATCGACCAACATTACATCATGTTCGGATGATGTGTTAAATACTTTGTCACCGAACCACACACACACACACATAAGAAAAAGTGCGAGGGAGAGAGTGTGCTAGAATAACAAACTTGACCAACTATCTGTTTGTTTACGAACCGCAAGATAAACCATAGAACACCCAGGAAACATATGGTCGCTCCTCCGGAACAACATGGAGACTTCCCCGCAGATGCACGTGATTTTTCCTCGTTTCTTGTTTTCTTTTCCCCGTGAATGCATCGCGTGGGCGAGTTGATTACGTAATAAATTGTAGCACCCTAAAAATAATCTGCAGCTTAACACATTCAATGTATCACAGCTCAGGATTAGTCGGCTCTGAATCGCGAGTGGAATTTGTTGAGTTATCTCAAAAATCCCATTACGGCTGGATTTAATGTTTACGATCGAAAGGTGAATGTTTGGCTGTACGCAGTTTATGTCTTATTGGGACAACTTTTAGGATTGACGAAACAGTTCTACAGTATGATCAGTATAATCAGTATGCGGCAGTGTCTATTTTGCATAAGATCCTATCTCCTATCTGTTTCATAGCTTTATGTTTCTTTTGAATAATTGCTTGGAAAATTATGGAAGAAAAACCCGAGAAAAAATAAAAAGACAAAAGCATTCTACCACGAAAATGTAGGTACTAGGCTGATGATTCTCATCAAATTTCTCAAGGGACTACAGCTTAGGTTGCTATGAATGTCATGGCACATGTGTTTAGTTCCATCTGGGATATCATTGAGTAATTGATAAAAATCTATTAACTTTCACGGAAGGGTTAATGTTATATTATTGCGATAAATCTGGACAAATCTGGACGAATCATAAATAGTCTGAACTGAATAAAGGATAGTCTGGATGTCTGGGTCAGGAAGATTTCAGATAAATCTGGAAGGTTGGCAACAAGATTGTTTTCGCCATGGTATGGATATTTTCAAATTGGTCTTTGGTGTTACTTCACTTGCTTCTTTTGGGGGAGAAAACTTGGGGAACAAAAATTGGACCATTCAAACAGTGGGATGAGGGGCGTTTTGGATAATGATTGACATTTAACAATTATTCAATCGTTTGTTTCACCTTCCTACACTCGCGCATAGGTCTGATAGACCGAACATCAATGAGGTGGTTGATTTAAATGACTATTAAAACTGAATGAAGTTAAAGAAAAAATATTTTCTAGAGTTTTTTCACTCAATTATATCTTTCTCTTTGAATAAATACCAATAACGCCTAAAATACACAATAGCAATATCACAGAGATGCGCACAGTCCAGAGTACACGCATTACGACTTTTCGTGCGAGTATAGGAGCGTTAAAAAATGTATAATTTTGTTTTGCGGGTGCATAGAAATTTTTCCAATCAATTCATACAAAAATCTTTGTGATCTAATAAGAAATGTTCGATTCATAAGTGTTCGAAATCTTGCATTATTTCCTACGTGCTCAGATTTCGATTTTACCCCTCATATTTTCCAGTTTTACATAGTCCTACGTCAAAAACATTGATAAAGTCGTTGAATCACCGTTAGAGAAGTTGCTGAGCCTGAACGTGTCGATTGGCTCTTGCCATTCTATTTGTACCAATGCACAATGGTCCAGGAGATGCATTTAAGTGGAAATTAGCATTTAGAGTTTGACAGTTATTATCTAGACAAAAAACTGTCTTAGACAAAGTTGTTACTCATGATAGAGCGCTCGTTTTTATGTTGTCAAAAATAGGGTGACCAAAATTGTCGATCAAATAAAAAATCTAACTTTGTTATCTTTATAGATAGAGGTAAACATAGTGCGACAATGTTGTAGCTTCAATTATTTGAGACATCTTTGTAGAAAAAAGTTTTTATCTATCTCTTGAAATAACCGATATAGCGCCTTTTTTCTAAGTTACGTTAGAGTCACCATAAAAAAATGTTTTTTAATTAATGTTTTAATATTTAAAATTTTAAACGATAACTGTCTTCGAAAGACTTTTAGAGCTTACTAATACAAACATTTTTCGATGCAGCGCACTTGTCATCTTTACTCAAAGTTATTGATATTTCTTCCAAAAAAACACGCTCTTTTCATTTGTGTGTCATTCTTTCTGGGACAAACATAAAAAATGTTTGTTGACGGAATTTGAGATTTCACTCTATGTAATGTGTGATTTTCAAAACTATGTTATTTTTTTGTGTTTGAGTAAATTAAAATTGAAATCATGAGTTTTTGGATGAAAACCCATCAATAACTTTGAGCAGGATTAAGATATTGACATATTCTGCATCGCAAAATGTTGGTATTGATAAGCTCTAAAAGTCGTACGAAGACCATTTTGATGTAAATATTTAAATATAAAAGTTAGAGTAAAAAACCCGTTTTTTCATAGTTACCCTAATGCAACTTAGAAAGAAGGCGCTAAAAACAACTTTGTGGGGGATATTTATTGTTTAGACAAAAACTGTCTTAGACAAAGTTGTTACATATGATAGAGCGCTCATTTTTATGTTATCAAGAATAGAGTGACCAAAATTGTCGATGAAATTAAAAATCTAACTTTCTTATCTTTATAGATAAAGCTAAACATAGCTGAACAATGTTGTAGCCCCAGTTGTTTTAAACAACTTTGTAGAACTTTTTCTATCTTTTAAAATAATCGTTCCAACGCTTTTTTCTTAGTTGCATTAGGGTGACCATGAAAAAACGTGTCTTTTCTGCTTTAATTTTTATATTTCAAATTCTACATCAAAACTGTCCTCATACGATTTTTAGAGCTTATCGATACCAACATTTTGCGATGCAGAACTTGTCTATATCTTAATCCTACTCAAAGTTATTGATGGTTTTTACCCAAAAACTCATGATTTCAGTTTCAATTTACTCAAACACAAAAAATAACAGTTTTGGAAATCACACATCATGTAGAGTGAAATATGCTCTTTCAAATGCCGCCAATAAACTTTGTGCACGTTTGCCCCAGAAAGAATGACAAACAAATGAAAAGAGCATGTTTTTAGGGAAGAAATATCAATAACTTTGAGTAAAGTTGAGATATCGACAAGTTTGTAATCGTTTGTAAACGTTTGTAATAGTAAGCTCTAAAAGTCTTTCGAAGACAGTTTGCATGTAAAGTTTTAAATATAAAAGTTAGAGCAAAAAAAACAGTTTTTTTCATGGTGACCCTAACGTAACTTAGAAAAAAGGCGCTATATCGGTTATTTCAAGAGATACATAAAAACTTTGTTCTACAAAGATGTCTCAAATAATTGAAGCTACAACATTGTCGAACAATGTTTACCTCTATCTATAAAGATTAGAAAGTTAGATTTTTTATTTGATCGACAATTTTGGTCACCCTATTTTTGACAACATAAAAACGAGCAGTCTATCATGAGTAACAACTTTGTCTAGGAAAGTTTTTGTCTAGAGAATAACTGTCGAGCTCTAAATGCTAATTTCCATATAAATGCATCTCCTAGACCATTGTGCAAAGATTTGGGCATGAAACAGGATGTTGCGAGATTAGTACCAAAATTACTCAATTTCGACCAAAATAAGCATCGCATTAACATTGCTAAGAGGCTGTTGGACTCGACACACATGGAATCATAATTATAGCATGGACATTTGGCTTTGGGTGAATCTCCTCAATGCAAGTTGCTGAATTGGAATAGGCAAAAATCGAAGACGAGAAAAAACTCTTTGTTTTATGTTCATCCAGGTCAAGAGCACCGTTATGAATTTCTGCGCCCAAATCCCTTTCTCCACCATATACTTCCCTCCTCCGCTGTAATTTGGTCATCGATTCCGTTCTCATAAACTTTCGTAAATCCCTTGTAGTATTCACTAATACCCGTCAGAGTGATGCTGATAAGGATAAGTTCTATACACACTTATGACTTGCATTGCCATAGGTCGGAACATGTCGCTTAGCTTCCATCTCGATGAGTTTCCAGTTCCATCAAACAGACCGGACCACCGTACCTCAATATCGATGAAGATAGGCCGACTAGAAAACGTCACTTGTTGCTACTTGGGTCAATTTCATTTAGCATGCGTCTGGTCACTGCATAGATGGCCTTTGCCGCCTTCACACAGGTAGAGTTGTTTTCTGATCCCGGTCTGTAGTGTACACCAGAATACAGGTAGCTAAGAATCTCCATTGTATGTAGCGCTTAGGCAATGGTCCTTTGAGCTAGCCCTATCAAAGGCGTCTTCTCGTAGATCATCATCACTCCACAAATCGATCACCTCTTCGTTTCTGTTTTAGTGACACCTGGGCATTCGCGATTACGTGCACCGTATACTTTGATTTCCGAAACTCAAACTAAATTTTTAACAATCTGTGATCACCCTCCGTGCATTTTGTCAGCCTGATGAAAATAATTCTCTCCAGGAGTGTCCCAAATGTAGGCATATATGAGACTGGATCTCCAGGTGGTTTGCCAGATTTCGGAAGCAACATCAATTAATTTTCCATACACCGGGACGTGACTACCGGTCTGGAATTTATGTAGCATCATTCCAAACATATTACGAAAAGCCAGGATCACCGCTATCAGGGACACATCAGAAAAAAAATCGGGACCGGGTGTTATCTCTGTCTTCAATTCCTTTGCAACTGTGATGAGTTCTTCGTAGGTGGCTACGCCGGTAGATCAAATTGCGAAAAGAGTCTTTCCATGCCGTCCTCAAGCTTTTCTGGACATAATTCCATGGGTGTCATCAAAAAACGATTTTTTGCCATAGTGATAGCGATATGCGTCGTCTCAACGAAATTGCATCAGCATCTCGGCACTGTTTTCTAAAGAAGTATGATTTGCTCCCATGTAGGGTAGGGCGGGGCTAGTTGGTCATAGGGGTAATTTGGTCAGTGGCGATATCTTGGAATCTCAGCGTCCAAAAAGTTAGTGATCTATGGCTGAAAAATAGTGAATTGCTGATACAACAAAATAAGTAAATTGGAAAAACTTTTTATTAAGTAGGTTAAAAAATACGGACATGATTTCGATTTTGCCAAAAATCATTCACGGTTTGCGCATTAAATAATGTGTTCTAAAACTGGTTAATAACCATGAAAAAAATCGGCTCGAACGTAAAACAAAGGATCATTGTACGTATTAGCTATAAGTGTTAATGGAAATCGCTTTTAAAATTATTTTTATTGAATTTTCATGAATATTCTTTTTCTTATAGAGAGGGGCTAGTTGGTCACACAAATTGCTCGTTTGAGAGCAACGCATATAAAATTTTCAGGTATGCTGTGTTTCATTACGTAAGCTATAAACAAATATAGAAAGCATATGTTTTACTGCTAAACCCAGTGTATTTGAAACGAGACAACCACCACACAAACCACTTGCAATATAATTGTCATATTTATATTTATTGCTGTAAAAAACGCTAACATTGAATATCAGAACTCACAATAATGCATTGAGTAATGTAGCATACCTGGAGGCTATTTCTATATACTTTGGGACGAACGGTACAAATGTCATCAAAACAAATGCAAGCGGTTGTGCGTCGCAGGGATGCCAGGTGATTTTTTTCAAAAGTCTTGACATGGTACGAGAAAATATCTTCACCATAAAATCGAAGGAAAGCTCTTCACACAAAAACGGAACTGTGATAACTCTATTTGTTTATTTCAGCTTTGAAATTTTGGTTGTAACTCAAACCATATCCATGAAACTAATTGTAGAAAAGGCATGTAACCGGGAAACCTTCGATTTGTGAAGTGGTCGTTTAAAAGATCTAGGTTAATCTATTGCATAGTAGGGCCAAAATAATAGAAATTCATTGTCACAATCATTCGAATTTTCGAGCGCAAATGAACTAATGTCTTCTAGAGACAATATGTATTCAGACCACTTCGTTCGCTGAGACTAAAGCCGTATTTTACGATATTTTCGGCCAATAGTTAGAATTACATGGAAATAATATCTTTTCAAAATCCACGTACGCTATTATAATGAAATGCCTTCACATATTTCATAATGTCTTCAAAATGTCATCCCAAAATCAAATGTCTTCAAAATGAAGGCATGTCTTCAAACCTGGCATCTCTGCTTCGCCACTAAGTGGCTAGAAAAAATCGCTAGAAAAGATTGTCTGACTAATTTTCAACGATGATAATTTGAAATTTTCATTAATTTGTTTTTTTACTTGCTACATGATATTGGTTAAAAACAGTTATGATTTAATTAATTTATGAAGGAAACTCCTAATGGAAAACCGCTTATTATTTGCTCAATAATAACATGCCTATTATTGACCAATTCATTGAAAGGGTAAAAGGTAAGCTTCATTGTGGTACATAACATTCAAACGCAAAACTTCATACTACAAAGTTATAACCAAATTTATTCAAAAACGACCAACTAGCCCCGCCCTACCCTATCTCCTGTTTCAAGCTACCCTGATCACTCTCTTTCTGCTCCTGCATCAGACCGAACTCCATGGTCTAGGCAAGTTCATCCGCTTATTCTCTCATCAAATAATCTCACGAATCAACTGTTTAGACTAAAACGAATTGTCGACACATGTGATCGATTCTGTGATCCCGTAGCCGAGTGGTTAGCGAGTTCTCACCGTATTTTGCTATTCGTCACGATTTGGAGCCTTCTGCACTTTGTACGTATGCAGTTCTTCCCGGTCAATGGCTCTATGAACGAAAGGCTTGGACAGATTCAACATTTTGGCCACATCCCTGATCGAAGCATTGGGATTTCGCTTAAAAGCTTTCACCGCACGCTTGCGATCATGATTCCGAGATGTTTTTCGATGTCTCGATGAAGAGTTGAGGATTGCCCAGGTGCTTTCGTAAAATCAATTCACGATGTTGCTTTTCGGGTTCCAATTTTCGAAAAACTGACATCGATGGAAATACAGTGTAAACAATACACTCCAAACTACTTCTACCCTAATTTTCTACAGCGTTTTTTTTTCCGTAATACGAACTGATGTGGGACACCCTTTACCTACGTTGAGATGTTCCACTGGGATTGTTAGTGCCATTCAAGAAAGAAGGTCGATTCATGATATTACGAGATACCAAGTGATTCTGCAAAAAGTTTGCATGAACCACTTCTGGTGTAAGGCGGTGGACTTAACTGGATGCGAAGAATTTGTGCGAAGACGTGGCCGAACGAATCGGATGCAATCGTGAGAAGTAAACAACTACATATTGTATAATTATATTGGTTTGGTTACATTGCTTCCATTATTTTCGTTTGAAATTGTCTTCTTCGAGCGAAAAAAAAAACAGTTTGTTTCTTTTCGTCTTTTATCGTACAATAAAATTTTCGTGTGTACTTCGATCCAATGTCACCGTAGCCTAAAGTATCATAATCAACAATTGGCTCCAAGATTTAAGCAGGAGTTGAGTTCGCTCCCGTAGATGTGGTTCATGATCAAGGTTTTTTATGTGCATTTTTCGCAACGGAATGGTAATATTTCTGTGTAAAATTTTAATACAATAAAGATAAAGTATGCCAGCCTTCGAACCTAGTATTTATTTTTATTACAGAAACAATTTCAATGTTGGCGACAAAAGTTGGTCCCAATGACGACAGCTGAAGCCCCATCAGACAGACAATCAACAGAATAGCACCGCTCGTGTAGCAGATAAGTCGTTCGAATTCCTTGACCTGGTTGAGAATCGTTCATCATATTCCCATTCGGAAGTCAACCTCTGCTCTTCTAAACGATAACCCAGTTAGCAGTGAAATTTTGAGTTCTCGTTCGCTGATTAAATCATTCAAGTCACTGGCAGTGTCAGAATGGCATCGACAAACTCTACCGAGCACTTCCTGCGCATGCGTCATGTTTGCCGTCGTTCGGGGAGCTATAAATTTGATAAGCACAGACGAGAGAGAGAGAGTGCTTAAATTTCGCATGGACCACGTTCAGCATGATTTCAATGGAACCGCAAGAGAGGAAAATCATTAGATAAGAGATTCATTCACAAATCCACTGCGGTTGATAGTGTCTTCATTCGCAAGTGAATCGCAAACATCGGTGAATTGAGATTATTAATTTTATTATTGAATGTATTCTTGGAAGAAAAATGGTAATCTCAGCGCTCACATAAACAATCATCACAAGGAGCGGCCACCAAATGCCACTGGTTGCATTCCGAATTCGTGTATTTTCTTCATCAAAGGAAATCGTCGAACTTTTTTTTCTCATCATGATACAATTCGTATGATTTTTTTATTAACAGAAAATTAAAAATCCGCTTATCGCTCTGAATATACTCGATTTTTGTTGTTCATCATTTTTAAGACAAAGTTAAATCACAGCAAAAAAATTAATAAAATGCGGCTTTCTTTTAAATGGACGTAACAATACTAATTGTTTATAAACACTTTTTAATGTTTCCGGTCGTGCACTCAAGTCGCACAAGATGTACAGATGATGACTAGGGACGGAATTCGTGTCAGATTCTTGTTAGTGTCTTGTCACAAAGCGAGATGGGTTCTCAAGTGAATTAATTAACACATAACATGTGCATAAGTGTAATACAATTCTGCGTGCATCGTACGAATCATTCTGTGCGTTTGGTTAAGTCTACCAGGCTAATTGTAGTGTAAAAAATGAGCGATAAGCTGATCAGCTCTCCCACGTGGAAGTTGTCGGTTGTAATTCAATTCAATTGATTCCAATGGAGGTCCGTGTGGACGGCAGCAACTGGATTAGCCCCTCGTGCCCCGTTGGATGAGTCGTGTGCGCGTTGTTAGAATGTTGGTAAAATAACACTGTTGTACCCCAATTCAATTTAGAATAATTGGCGCCAATTGAAGCTCGACGAATCCGAGTGGGACGATTTAGCACATGGTCTGCCAGAGGTTGGTATGATGCCGAATGCTTCCTGGTAAGTGGATCTCTCACTGATGTCAGAACGGAGGAATCGTGTTTTGGAGTGCTTATTTTTCCGAAAGATTGCAACGAAGAAAAAAACAATTGGGTTATCAGAAACTAACTGCCAGTAAGGGCGAACACGAAATTGTCGGTACAGTTTCGAATATCTGTAACTGTAACCCAAAGAAATAATCTAAAATTTGCAAAGTTCATCTCTGGGAATTGTTGTTTGGGTCCTGTTAATTGCGTGGTTGTGTTTTAACTAAAAAAATGATTGAATTTAATTCGGGAAGCCGTGTTTCAAGGATTCAAAAGACCACTAGTCTTTATTTTCATTCGAATTTGATCACAATCTAATAAAGACTTCAGGCGTGCTAATCTGAATGAGTCATCTTTGCTTCACACAAATTTGAAATTCGATGTAAATGATAAAACTGATCGCGAATCGTATTTCACTCATCTATTTGCGAAGCTACGGTGTCACCGTGTATGATAGTTTTGAGTTGTGAGGAAGTAAGTGTGTTTTCAATTAACATACCCAGAAGTTCTAAATTGTAAAAAGGCCAATAAAAAAAAACATTAATTTAAAAACAAGTATTAAATCGTTTTTCTATATCAAAGTTAAAAACTGAGGTCTTTTCACTCCATTAAACCGTTCCCATTCTCAAAAAGACTGTGTTCAGTTTTTAATTTAAAAATAAAACGCCTTGTTAATTTGAGTTTATGAACAACCCTACTGCATTACCGGAAGTTTATACATTCAACACAAACCCATTTTCGTAAAACAATTGTCTTGACCCAATTGAAATACACCTCCCTAAATACTCAAAATTTTACACACTGATAAGTTAGAATCCAACCAACATAGCTACTAAGTAAATATCAAAGTTAAGTTACATTTTTCAAAATAATATTTGGCGTGACGGATGAGAAAATTAAACCATGGATCTAATCCTTAAATGTATGTTTCGAGTCATTATATTGTTCACATCCTAGAATCTAACAAAACAAACATCGATTTGCCACTATGCACCACACTTTCAACAAAAATAACATTTTAAGGATAAGGATTTCTTATAATAGTATTATTTTCATCTCTTCGTACAATAAATCATTTTGTTGTTCTTTATTTGTTATTTTGTTACGGATAATGTAACTCAATACAGAATCAATACAGTATACACTGCGTTTCACAACTATAGAACCACTAATTTTTTCTGAGCTTCGAGAGATATGTAAGAAGTCGGTTGAGATGAAGTATATAGTGTATATAGTCTTATGAATGAAGATAGTTATTATGTCCTACATCAATACAATCGACTTCTTGCATATCTCTGGAAACTCAGAAAAAATGAGTGGTTCTATAGTTGTGAACGCAGTGTAGCAATTCAGTTTTCAATAAAACCCAAGAAGAACATTTGTAACATTTCTGGAATCGTATTATTTTGGAGAGACCTGCAGATCGAACATACCGAAGATTTTCAGAAATTGGTCGCATCTCAAATAATAACTAGTGTGGTGTTCAGCACACGACAGCTTTGTTGACGTAGAAATACGGAATTATTTTATTTAATTCATTTGTTTATCCACTTCGAATATTATTTTAGAACACGTCGAAATTTTTGAATGAATCCTTTAGCAGAAAGTTTTGGTGGCCCTGAAAAGCCACCACAGTTGCGTGGTTTTCATGAAGGAAAAACACGAGAATGTGTGTCATGGAAATTACGAATCGTTTTTTGATGCTAAATAAGTTTTAAACAGTTTTCATTACCAAACAAGTTTTTCTCTTTGTCTCTAAAACAAACACTACATTTACATATCGAGCGAGCGATTTACGTGCGCTTGATTCGTAATGGTATAGTTTAATTATGTTTCGCTAGTTGCTCCTTATTGACTGCACAGGTAAGTAAGCCCAGAAATGCACACAAAAATGTTTTGGGAAATGGGAATGCTTTCAATTTTCGTTAATTCAAACTTTTTACGGATTAGGGAATTGTAATGTATAGCATGTCAAACAAATCTTCCCGATTCGATTGGTATGCAACTCATCAAAACCGGTTCGCAGCAATAATAATTATTAACGTTAAAACATTTGAGTATGCAACTTAATTTGTTTCATTTTCACAAGATGACTGAAGATCAGTCGACAGTCGACGGCGACAGCTGATTTTCAACTAAATCGTGAAGTGTCGACATCTGTCAACCAAATATTGTTTACAAGTTTTGCTAAACATTTTTTACTTTTTTTAATTTTTACTGCGTTGAAATTGTCGAGTTTCATTCCAAATAAGCATCATTTGCGGGAAGTTTTAGTTCTCTGTTTCTAGTGGAAGAAAAAGAAAGCTGAAGCACATTGAATGTTTGTGAAAGTTTATGGTGAGTCTGCACCATCGGGTTGGTTTTGTAGTGGAAGGATTGGACGATTTAAAAGTGCTAAATATTTACTGTCAGAGACAAAAATTCATCCGGATCAACCAAAAAAATTTAAAGACAAAGAACCTAAAACATTTCTTCGAAAAATGGAATCACTGCGACAATTCACAACGTAAAAGATCACATGTGAAGCCCTGCCAATTAGGAACATTAACGATGAAGCCGAATATCGACTATGCCAGAGTAAGTCTCTGTATTTGGTGGGATCCAAGGCGCCTAGAAGTATATACTAAGGTGGGCCAACTTGCTAAAACCACTCTTCAGCCATATTGGAAGTCTACTGTGTTTTGTTTGTAAACAAAACACAATACGCTATTGCCGAAGCTCGCTCGTGATCAGTCTGTCTCTTTCACGCTACAAGCAAATAATTCCCCTTCTACTTTCTTCCGTGCTGTTTTCATATACCGCTCCCCTAACCAACTTAGTGACGAAACGGCCTCACCTAGTACCATAGACCCGTCTTGGGTGGGATCAAAAGGGTGTGATCCACTATGAGCTGGTAAAACCTGGTTAAACATTCAATGGAGTCTTGTACAGGCTAAAATTGATCCGTTTAAGGATTCTACGTCCGATCTACGTCCAGATTATGCTACCAGACACGGGTCGATAATATTATGACAACGTTCGGTCTCATGTTGTTGGTCGAGTTAAAAACTGTTTGGAAAATAGCTCAGGGTCTTCACCTGCCTTATAGCCCAGACCTTTTCCTTTTTGACTACCATTTGTTTCGATCGATGCAAAAGGTTTTGGTGGCACACGCTTTACTCCAGAACAGGGTATTAGAAATCGGCTGAATTCATTCTTGGCTTCAAAAGATGAAGGCCTCTTTTGAGATAGAATCCGTGCATTTCTCAGAAAGATGGAAACACTAGGAGCTAGTGATAACTAATACTTTGAATAATGTATTAATTAATTTTATTATTCAACTAAAGTTTTCATGCAAAAAAAATGAAACGAATTAATTTGCACATCCAACATATCACTGGTTTTCTCGGCCGCTTTCTCAGATTGTATCTTCCGTGGTTCTCAAGACCGAGTGATAAGCGTTGGACGGGGGCTTTGTGTTGGATTCCCGATCAAACCAAGGAATTTTTGTCAAATAATGTTTTTTCGACTCGCACTGATACGCGCGTATCCTCTAATTTTCCTCTCAAAAAACAATCAACTAAGCATTAATAAACAATGATGCAAGTTGACCAGGCGTGTGGATTCAAATAGTGCAGTTTTTTCGATGTAGAGACACATAGTTTTCAGGAGGACCTCAAAATATTTTATTCGATGTAATGCCCGTTTGATTCAACACATTTCGCCCATCTCTCAGGCAAATTGTGGATTTCTTCTTACCAATAAAATTTTTGTTTCGGCGAAAAACATTCGATGACCCATTTTTCGACACCTTTATATTCGGCAAAGTGCTTATCGCATTGAAGCAAAAAGGTCTGACGGAGCCAGGTCAGGAGGATATGACCGGTGCAATAAAGTTTCCACGTTGAGGGTTCTTTATTACGGCTTCATCGCTGTCTTCATTGCGCCGGTGCGTTGTTATGTTGTGATGTTACAACATATTTGACATATCTGTCTGGGCCCATTTCGGTCTTTTTTCCATCAGTGCCAAGTTCAAATTTATCTCTTTCTGTCGGTAGCGATCTCTATTCACCATTTCACCCGGTGTTAGTAGCTCATGGTACACCATATCCTCTTGGTTCCTTGCTTGGTTCCTGACTTCAAACAGTTATGTTTGAGGGGAAGCTTGCTGACATTTTCGAGCATATGACACTATCGAAGTTCACAGAGAAATATTAAGTTTGCATGTGTCGGAATGCTAAGCCGACAATAACGTGCAGAACAAGATCCCTCGCAACATTCCAGAGCTCCGCCCAATCGAGAAATGTTGAGCCATTTCAAGTGGAACCTGAAGAGAACTCAACTAACTGTTGGAAGTGAGAAGCAGTTTGAGGCAAACTGGAGTTCTGCGGTGAACTCCAGTCGATTTTTGGGAAAACAAAAACATCATTTTCAATCAAAGCATTCTAATATAATTTTATATCCATAGTTCTGTTTCACAATCTTTCGCCATCTTTCAATGCTAGTGTTTCGCCTGACTTTTTGATCGTTCATATTTTTTCCGAAAAACCTACAGCATCACTATAGTCAATTGCAGGGACATCAATGTTCAAATTTTCACTGAATTCATCATCCATGCTTTGGAATAAATCTTTACTCAACAAATGAGGAAAGCATATCAGCAGTGGAAGACTTGTTGAATTTTTCCTAATTTTTATGATATTTAGATATTTAGTATAAGAGTACAAAAATCAGGATAAATTAAGTGTTCGTCAGGATAAAATCAGAAAGGTTGATACACCATGTCCACCTGGTTCCTTCACACACAGAGCACCGTCTTTCGATTGAAACGGTTTGGCTTCGCGGTGTATGAACCACTTCTCGAAATAAACCCATTTTTCGTCGCCATCTGATGAAAAATCGATTTTATTTGGTGTCGTGGAAGAAGCATTTCACAAATGGTTTTGGTATGTCTTTCGCTCAATTTGTGTGGTACCTATTTTCCGTGCTTCTGGATATTTCCACTGGCTTTCAAAAGATGGCCAATTGCTGTTCGGTACGCAATCAGTATTTCTGCAAATTATTGTGGTGTTTGGTTTGGGTCTGCATTGAATAATTTCTACAATTCTTCGTCTTCAGACCGCACCAAAGTCAAAGGAACGTTAGAGAAGTCTAAGATGAAAGAATATGTACGTGTTGAAATATTGGGTTGTCCGGAAAGCTCTTGGTGATTTATAGGAAAAATCACAAAAATATAAATTTCAAAGGTAGACTACAATTTTTCAACTATACGAGGGTCGTTTGAGAAGTCCGTGCAAAAATAAAAACTGTTTTTGTGTTTTGGGTAAACTTTTTTTTAAACATTTTATTTAGCTTGATCTGTTTGTATGTATGTTTGTATGTTTGTATGTTTGTAGGGATGTCTCACATTTATAGAAATTTGACCCCCTTCCTGCTGACCGATTGATCTTAAATTTGGAACAAACCTTTATCTCTGCTATCATTATAAAACAGCTTTTCCCATGATATTGAAAATCCAAGATGGCGTTCGCTACAAAATGGCAGATTACATATTTTCCCGAAACCCCGTCAATATGGGTATCAAATGAAAGAACTTTACTAGTAAAGCACAGTAGATCATCAAAAATCCATATGCAAGAAGGCCGCAATCACAAGATAAACAATTACAGGTAAACTTCGATATAACGTACATTTCACTTTCAAAATTGTGCGTTGTATCGAATTGTACGTTATATCGAAGCATAATAAAGTACTCACAAACGTAGTCTATAATACATTATTGTGTTGCTGTTTTAGTAAAGGTAATGAACAACTTCAATCAGAAGACGAAGCCAGCCTTTCTCATGATGTTTCCCTTCGTACTGTTGATTAAAGCTTGATTCATTTAGAATCCGGAATCACAAAACCAGCTGTATTTCGGAATTGATTGAAGGCACAAAACTTGTTTTAGCATCACAATACGGATAATTCATTGTTCTATCAGAAAAAAAATATTGAAAAAAATGTTCCTTCACACTTTGGAAATGTGTACGTTATATCGAGGTAAAATGTACGTTATAACGAGGGTACGTTATATCGAAGTTTTCCTGTACCTCTTTTCATGCTACTACCACATTCCTTTAGATTATTTGCTCTTGAGTTTAGTATACCCTTAATTTATGTTGTCTAATAGCTAAAAAATAATTAGGCAAGTAGCAGTTAGCAGTTGTCACACACCTTCCTCCAATAATGTAGGGCATTGATGAGACAAGAATAAACGTCTTCGGATTTCATATGCTTCACGGTATTATTTTAGTCTCATCAATGCCCTAGTTCAATGAAGGAAGGAGTGTTATAAAGCTGTCAACTTCTTATTTTTCTCAAATGACACTAATGTTCCTAGAGGAACTCCGTCGTTTCAACGTAGTATTACTTGCGTCATTTTTAATAGTACTTAGTTGAGATTTCTATGCAAAATCACACCTCCTAGAATACACTCTGGGTGGCAAGCTCTAGAATACGCGTGACCACAGGTGCAAGTTGGAGTTTTTTTTGACGAAAAATTTCCCCGACCAGAACGACGGGAATCGAACCCGAACCCCCGGCATGTTAGGTGTGACGCTAACCACTCGGCCACGGGAGCACACATGCTGCTGACTTCTCTTGCCCAATTATTTTTTTAGCTTTTAGCACATTATTTGTATTATTATTATATTTAATCACAATGAAACCGTTTAATTTTTTTTTACTTGAAACAACTGCGTTCGATTCTTTGTTCGTACTGCCAATTTCTCTCCAGAGCGTGAAGAAGTTGGACATCGTGAGGCACTTCGTGTCCGCCGGATATAGCCGTTTCGGCATCTAAAACATACTCTTTCTTCGGGAGAATGGCGAGAGCGTCGAAAGGAAGCCTGGATCTGATCGTCCGACAGTGCTGAGCAAGCGTGAAGTACGAAGAGGGAGAGGGAGACCGAGAGCAAGGTAGCCTCATCGTCCCGCGCCTTGGGTCGGTACGTTGGAGCAACCGGCCAAACTATTAACAAGTACATGGCTAAAATGGACAGTTTTATGCGGAAGTATAGGACGGCCGTGCCTGAGCAACAGGCAATCACCCAGGAAGAGCGACTGACATCAAATCACTGGAGGAGATAGACCGGCTGTAGAAAGACATTGTACCGAAGTCTGCCAACCCTCCCGAAGTCCCCCAGCTGCGACCGATAGAAAATTGCTGGGCGGGTGACAAACGGAGGTTCTACTCCAATCATTAAACAGAGAAGCAGCTGATCGCCAAGGCCACGAAAGATTTGAAGAACATGCTGATAAATTCCTTCTCATCGATCATGGCTAAGGTTCCAGTTAAGTACTGTAAGGCTGCCCGACAGGGTATCGATATTTTTTTTCAGAAGGTTTAATAAATTTAGCATACAAGAAAAAATTGGTTCAATGTATTATATTTTGTAGTTTTTTCAATCGCCCTCCGAAATTTGTCCATTTGTTTAATGTATACGTAATACGTTAATATTTATCGACAGTCAGAAAATCGGGTTGATGGTGGCGACGGCAAAAATAGTGATCAGCGCTTACAAGCGGAACCCCTGTTTGGAGTTACCTGAATTATCGTCTCACAGCTAAAAAACTTCGATTCTGTAATGGTACCAGACCGGTGAATAATCTGATGAACAACGTCATTGAAGTTAAGGGTAATCGCATACCTAGTTTCATAACATTCAATTGCATTTGAGACAGTACGAAGATTGTCAGATCTGTCAGTGAATCAAATTTCTGAATTCACAATAATACTTATTATGACTATCACGGAAAGCGCACAAATGTTCAGGAAACTAGCGCGATTCTGGCAAAGGCTGAGCGAAATACGTACGAATGGACAGCTTCATTCTCAGTTAACCGAAACTGCAGATAACCTCGGCCAAACGTTCGGGTCAATACGACCCGTGTCGTTGCCCAATTTGGAAAATCGGCATTGCGCTACATTTGAGTATGTTGCACAGACTGATAAGTATGCTCAACTCTTCATCTTGTGTTCAGAAGAATGGCTCAGATTTCACTACCGCCCTAGGAATTCGCATTTATCAGCACTTCGTGTCCGCTAAATAGTTGATTAGTTCATACATATTTACAGGCACACATCTAGGTTAGGTCAATTGTGATGACTGAATTCCACGTAAATGTTCATGGCGGGAATGGCGATATTTTGATGTTCTAAATTAATGGCTTATCAAGCTCTAATTTTTTTCCCGAGACAATAATAAACGAAACTAAGACAACACAGCGAAGCCAAGTTATGTTGTCGTCACCTCGCCGGATTGAACCACTGTTCACAAACGCGTCAAATTGTAATTTGCAGAGCTGAGACCGCGCGAACTCAAAGCTCCATAATCCAGACGGTCGGTTGGGATCAAATGTGCAAATCTGCATTGGGTTGCAGGAATTTGTTTAGCAACACGAGTTCACTTTGAGGCATTCGTGCTGAAGGTTTCTCCACGGTATACGAGCTAGGCACACATGATTCGAAATAAGTGGGAAATTCAATTCATCATCAGTTTTGTGAGAACTGCAACTCCTAAAATTGTTTGGTGAATGCGATTTGAGACAACACGTTCTTTCCGCCACGATTTGTTTTTATTGTACCGTATGATGATAAACTTATGCACAATTATTTATTTTCATGCTCTGGACACTCTTCCGTACCGTTTTTTGCTCTTCTCGGTAGTTCGATACCTTTGCCGCATCCATTCCCAATGCTTCTCGGTTTGAAGCGTTTCTAATGTGGACTTCAGTACCAGAAGGTTCCCTGGCGCACACAAGAGCAATAAACCTAGTTTCTTGTTGTTTATAGTTGCATGCATTTGCATTCGCACATCATCATACATCTTTTTCGGTCTGGGATTTGTTAGTGGAATCTGCGACTCGTAAAATCTATTCTATTTCCTGGAAAACCTCATCCGGAATAGTTTCAAATAGCAATTAATTTTTGTGGATATTTTTCATAGCGTTTTTGGAACCCATTCACTCGGTTCCTTCATTATCAATCAACGATCTGTTCTTTTCATTTCATCTGAGATTGGCGCAAAATTTTCCAGGAAGCCAATGTGGGATAAAATTTGGTTGTGTCAATTCCGCACGCTGTACGAAGATTGGCAGACTTTCGAGGGACATGGTAATTAATTATGTTTTTGGTAAGTGAGCTGAAAGTTGCCTTGTATGCGCGAGGCTCTTACATTTCTGCGAAAGTATGCTACCACGGCAAAGCTTATCAGCATCCAGGCAGTGAAACATAAAAAAAAAACGACGATGGAGTCCGGCGCAGACTTTGTTTCCGAGAAATATCGTTGGCTCGGCTCGGTACTCGTAGTCACTTGCGCATTCACTTTTGCTCAGCCCCTCGCACGCGTGTTGGGAAACAGGAAAAATAATGAGGTTAAAGTTTATTAATTCTTATTTTTAGCGCCCAGCAGCGGTTGCGTCGTGTTTTGATAACGTCTTGTGTGTGTGTACACCGAACTTCTGGGTGACGGAGGGATTCAATTTGAGTGCTTCGGTACTTTCGGTACTTTTACACTTTTTGCTGTTACTAATGGCGCGGAGCGTGGACACGCGGTTGGAGCGCGCGCGGATTGTGAAATAATGTTCTCGTGTGAATAATAACGGGAAACGGAAGTGCGAGTTATCAGCAGGATGACTGTCATTGCAATCGTATTCTCACTCCAACTCCTTTACAGTTGGAGGGAGTTTTGCGTTGTTGTAGTGCCAGTTGGTCTCAGTGAATGCCCCACTTGCTGCGTAGAGTGTCCGTCCCGAGCGGTGATTTATGGAATTGCGAACAGTACCCAACTTCTATCATTCTACTAGATCTTATCATTTGCTTGTACTGAATTTACTATAAACGAGAGTGTTTTCGTCTGAAGGCGAGCCATTGCCTTGAATCATTTATTACCCAAGCAGATGAACATGAAATTGCACAGGGTGGCCCACGGCAACGGTCCTGATAGTATTCCAGTTAGTGCTTTCGAATCCAAATTATCTGTAAGTTGCCAGAGTTGTGACGATGTTTGAACCCGGTGTTTCTATAAATCCAAATAATTACAGCCGGAACGATCTTTGCATTCAATAATCTTTAAATAATAAAATTGCTTGTATAGAGATTTCTTGAATATTTGAATGAAAATCACATCACTACCGGCGCCAATATGGGTTTAGGTGTGAGCAGTGTCTTAGAATATCAACAAATATTCACGAGTAACGAATAGGATTTTATTTCAGTGTAAATGACTTTTTTTCAGCTTGAAACACGCTGCCCTCATTATATTGATGACAATAACAAACGAGTTCATTTTGTTCATATCGCTGATGCATGAACAAATTTGCTATAATGAATGAATGCGGGATTGAGTGGGGTTTATAACTTCGCTGTTATTTATACTGAATATCAAAATAAAACAAATTGATATTAGAGGCGAATGAACTGAAAAGTTTAAACCCTCTTAAAGCCAAAAAGAAGAAAAAGAAATTGATATTCATCACATTCGAAACGATATTCGTTCTGGCGTTGGTTTAGAGTTAAAATTCAAAAACAAAAAAAGTTACAGGAGGGTTGTGTCCGAGACACGACCGTATAGTTGACGTAGGATTCCGTTAGGCTGTCTGTTGATTTTGGATATGTTTGAAGAATTATATCGTTAAAATCTTTGATTTGGTGGCCTCCTGAAAAGGGCCGTTTTGTTTGGCTGTTGGGTATTGTTTGTTCACTCAGGGCGGTTTGAAAACCGACCTCTGTGATCCTAGACAAGATGCATCCGTGTTATGTATGGATGAAATAAAGGAAAACAAAACACACCAATGTATCTTGAATAATCAAGATGAAAATGACACTGGGTGGAAAAATAAACTTCAAAACATATTGAAGAACAAAAGTTCATTTGCTTATATTCACTGGTAGTCTGGATCTGTAATTTTCACTTTCGTTTGGAATATATAGGTTTTAGATGCAACCTAGCCCGAAAATCTATGCATTTGAGCTAAGCGAAAATGATTTTTTTCCAACACTGGGTGTGAGTGCATCACTACAGTTGCCATTACTGAATTTCACTGAATATAGTATCACAGAAGACATTGGATCGGAGGATAAGTTCGTTTTTTGACGTAGAAGTACGTTTTTGATTTCTATAAAGGGGATATTTCTACGAAAAATGTAACGAACAATTGAGAAATTTCAATTGCATACTACGCAAAATCGTTATTTTGATATATGTTTCACTGCCTGGATGCTATCATTAGATTTGAAAATTTTTTCGGCATTTTTTTTATAACATCAACAGTGAAGATGGTAAAACAAGTAAACAAATTAGCGAATTAAGTAGGTATGTTTTTTAGATGTTGCTCACTGTTGGCGTTGTGGGGAAAGACTACAAACAACATGTTTGCATACAATTTGGGCGTTAGTGCACCTGAATACATGTGGAAAGTAGACTGCGTTTGACGGAACGGATGAATCTAACGAAAACGCTTGGAGGAACCAAAAAACGATAACAACATTGTCATTCACAAGCAAAATGAATGTGACGCTTGACTTATTTTGTTAATGCATGCTTGGTTTTGAGTTTAAAATCAGGATCGGTTTCATCATTAATATAAAAAAAATAACTAAATTTGATTCTAGGTAGGTATAAATTTTCAATTCATTAATTTTTTTTCAATTCATGTTTATTATTTATATACTTTCTGTTTATAAGAAACAAAATCCGGAGGGAGCTGAGATAATTCATGAATGGGATAAACAAATTATTTTCTAGGGGAAGCAAATTGAAAAATGTTTTTTTGTTGCTTTCAATCCATTGTTTGGCCTATTGTGCGTACGTGTTATCGTCATATCCATTACCGAAATGTGTGTAAGAATTGAAAGATGTCGTTACGGGATTTTTACTCTGGTGGAACTACTGTTAAATATGATATTTAATTGAATGCAGGTTAAGTCCCATAAAAAATACGAAATATTGCGCGAATCAAATTACTACATACATGATGGTCGGGTTAGAAACATATGTTTACATACAATTTGCGATTTTTAGAGGAAAATCACCTTTCTTTTCCCAGTAATTAACAATAAATTTATTCAATACAAATTAAGAAATGTCCTATCTAATCTAACGATATCATTGCCAGCATATGAATAGCTTCATGTTGGGTTCCAGCTAACATTCAATGTTCAAAAACAGTTCAAAAGAATTGTTTCTGAACATTACACTTATTTTTTTACTAAGAAATAGAATCAAAGTATTATTACGAGTCTCCATAGGCGATGTTTCAGACAAGGATAATATCGCCAAGGCAAGCTGTCTATTTAAACATAAGTTTAAGAATGCACTGTAAGATGATGGGTTCTTCTTGTTTAAGCTGAATAAAGAAAACTAATTAAAAAAGGTGACCGAACGATTAAAACTTCTGTAGGGACGGTTTTATTAATAAGGATTTTTATGTACATTTATGAACATCGATACAAGAAAACCAGAGCATGACGAGTATGTCGTGTTGATGTTGGAATATCTACCAATCTGATTTTTCCATCATTTTATTTTTGAAAATAGATATAGAGAAAAAAGAGAAAATAGGAAATAGAATAGAAAAATAGATTAATGATTCCGGATTTTTGCTGCAACTAGAACATTACAATCCGCTTGGAGTTCAGATAAGTTCATGTGACAAATGGTTTTTCGAGAGCCACCTTTTGGAGTATTCAATGAGTTAAATTTACAGATTTCTGGACAGTTACCAAATCTTCTTAAAGTCCTAAGTCATGTTCCCGTCCGTGACTCTAGGCTCAGACCCTTCTACTTTTTACATCATGGCTTTACCGGAGCGAGCGCGTTGCGATCCGATCCTGCACGAAGAAAGTCAGTCCATCGCCCAGGAAACTGGAGCGGATCGACAACACCAACGGATCCTGAAACACATGCGAAGAGGGTGAATATTTCCAAGGAAATCGAGAGATGCGGCAGAAAAGGCAAATGTATTTCAATTGTATTTTAAAAAGTGAATAAAAAGACTGAATCAAGAAATTCATAGGCCCAGATTGTGCCGGACCGGAATGCCGAAGAATCTATACGAAAATTTGTTATCAAATTATCATTGCGTGGTTATGAACGACGAAACATACTGTTTTTCGATCAAATGTCTGGGCAGGAATTTTATACCTTGATTGACCGGAAGAATATAAAATCAAAAAGAATTCAAAACTTCCCGATTCCTTGACCGGTATCATTCTGCAATTGTGGACTGAAAGCGAAACTTTCGTTACTTGAGATACCATGGACCAGCAAATTTATCAGGAAAAGTGTTCAGGATAGAGATTACTGCCTTTTCTAGAGCGTCATGAGGGGATTTGTCTATGCTAATCGGACTTTGGAAAGTAGTGTCATCAAATTTTATCAAATAGTGGAACAGCGAAAATGGCGATGCAGTGGATTCCAGTGAGATGAATTCTACCGATTCTTCGGAACTAAGGCCAGCCTAGGAATACTGGTCAATTGTACATATTGAAGAAACATGTGGGAGCTACAATAGAACTGAAGGATTTTAAGCGGAAATGAATTTGGCAGCCAAACATGTGTGAACAGAGCTCATACAAACATGATGGACCGTGTAAGGAGAAACGTTCGAAAACATTTGTTCAAGGTTATCTCTTCGATTGGATACAATATGCCACATTGATTAATGCCAAAAGTTCCATAAATGTTGATGTTGCCCTGCTACGTTCTTCGCTGATGGCATAGAATTGTTCTATCCTTGCTCCGATGTTAGAACTATAGCTTCAAACATTTTAAAATATGACTGTTGTGTGTAAGCACTTTCATGTTATTTTACTGTCACTCAATTTATCGCAAACCAAATGCACACTATTTAATTTTCCAAGAACAAAACCAGAAGAATGTTGTCCAACGCGCTACCGCATTGTTGACGTAGGACTATGAAATTAATGAAAATGTATGAACCAAGTTCTCGTCAATACAAACATTTGGGCCATATATCGAAGTTCCTCGCAGCTTGCTGCCGATAACGCCACGGTGTCCGCTGTTAGTCCGTGTTAGGAAAACACATTCCAAGTTGCATAAATGGAAGCGAGTACAGAGAGAGCCGCAGCGATTATTTTATCCTTAATTTGCCTTATTCCGGTGTGCAAATGCATACGAGTACAAGTGTTCCTGGCTTACATGCATCAGCTCCGTTCAGACTGGTTGCAAAATATGAACAGATTGGTCAAGGAGAGCACAGTTCTTTGACTGGCACATGATCCAACCTAGCAAACCTATCGTGGATTTATCACATGAATTGCATAGAATACAAATCTGCTCGCTTAGCGGAATTTCGAAGAGAGTATTAGCTTTTGTACCATAAATAGTTTGTGTTTTATCGTTTGAATTCCGATTGACCATGATGATATAACTATATATAACTATCTACAGTCCCGCTGTGAACAGTCCAACTGTGAAAATTCGAACAATAGGAATATTCTTACGCCGAAAAAGGAGACATGTGCATCGATAGAATAGAAATACTTTTACGCCTAAATGGCTACTGAGTAATAGATAAAAAATATTTATCGATAGATAGAAATACTCTTACGCCTAAAAAAGGCTACTGTGTAATATACAACAAATATTATCTTAAAATAAAAATGTACAAGTATAAATTCGGCTCTGGTACAGCTGAATTGCTAAATGAGCTTTATAAAATAAACCGATGGGATAAACAAATGATTATATAACGATTAAAAAAAATAAATTAAATCGTTGACTTAAATCGAGAACATGTTTATTCATAATTTTAAAAGCAACCACAACAACCACACCAATTGCGTAAAAAACTATATGCTTTAAATATCATCCTATCAACCTGCTCTCTTATCTCTCAATCGTTCAATCGTTGGTTATTATAATTATATTGATTTTTTGAGTAAGGTTAATTCGCTTTCATTGAGATCCAAACTGGGATCACAAACCATTCTACTCACACCTGCACTTATAGTGTAGTCATTTTTTGACGCAGGACTACGTCTTTCATTTCTATACCGGGCTGTAAATTCAAAGTTTCGAAAACGAAAGGGTTAGGCCGGAGAACGAGATTCTAAGCGTTAATAGCTCCTAAACAACTGAACGAAATGGTATGATAAACACTTCATTCGAAAGATAAAATGTCTACGCGTTATATACTTGTTACTTTTTGTTCCCAAAACTTGTTTCAAAAGCTTTAAAATTGCTTTCAAAAAAGGCTATTGAAATCACGAATCGGTATATAAGCGAGCGTCGCTTGAAAATCCACTCAGTCATAATTGAACAGCGATTAGAGCATGTTGTCGCTGTTGTGGCGAAGATAACTTCGATCGTCATGAAAGCGCTGATGAATGGTGTCACCAAGAGCCTGTTTGTGCACCTTAGGTCAGAAGGGAATCCATCGGTAGGAGAGTGATACCACTGAAAAGGCGACCAAGAAAGTAACAGCATCGAAAATTAAGGCATCGGAAGCAGCCGCCACACACACACATACACGCGCGCACCTCTTTTCATTTGGTGGTTATCGAGCATCAAGAAGAACCCGCAAAGATGTTCTCGTTGCTGAAAAATAATCTGCCAGTTCCCTTTGGAATTGAAAATCACATTCAAGCGAAAGAGTTTATTGTAATTTTTTCTATTCATATAATAATGCGACCAAATACATTTTGTTTTGTGATTTTTCAATCAAGTGCAATTATCAGGAAAGCTTCTGAAGATTACTCTACCCCATCAGTAGAATATTTTCGTATACTATATTGGATGCATAAGACTTTGTGCCTCCAACGTAACGCTCTCGTTTTCGAAGTCCCCGAAATATTCATTTATCCATTCATTCAGAATGGATTCAGATTCAACTTTAAACGAATGATCACTGAATCAACGATAGTCCTACGTCAACCTTGCGGTTAGACTACATTTGTAACCAACTTCCTGTTTTTTTTGTTTTCTGTAGGATGAAAAAGACTCATTTTCTATCAAATAAAATTAGAATTATTAATAATTCGCTAATTTATTCAACTCCTAATAAACCATTTGATATCTTCTAGAATATAATGAAAGTTTTTTAATCATCTCCCGGTCTTTGCCTCGCTGTCTCAATGTAGAGCAGGTTTCTTCAAATTGATTGCACATCGATCATTTTTTTAGATTGCATTATTACTTAAATTTTGGTAAACTTCCCGCATGGTTATCTGGTAAAAATAAAACCTTTGTTTTTTGAATCTGTCTGAATAACTCACATTATCTTAATATTTTTTTCATTCAAGTAAAAATGCGCGTTCAATCAATTCGTGTAACGACAGAGTATTGTTTGATATGACCAAACATAGTCTCTTTTTATCAGTAACTTGGTTATAAGCTATAAAATTAAGAGAGATTATAAAACACAAAAAAAACGTATTTCTGTTTAGCCGTAGGGGAAACCAGGGTAAAACCGACAGGATTTCCGGAAATTTCCAAGATCTCCTACATTTCTGTGACTTCAAACCGTAACAGAACTTCTATCGTATTCTACATGAACCATCTACAGAACCTGTTCCTTGATTATCAGGTAGAATTCGAATTTTAGTAGAAGCCAAAAATTGGTGTTTTTATTTGTGTTAAATTAGGTGAAATGAATGGGAGTGCGGGTAAAATCGACACCCCGTCAGGGTTAAACCGACTTCTGGAGAAAAAACAAATGAAAACTTGTTACAATAATCTCGAAGTACTAGTGGCTATCTACATACTATGTAGACACTTGAAAAGGAGTGAGGGCGGATAGTTGCCAATGATACGTAATTTGAAGGGGCAAAAGTAAACAAAAAATCAACGTATTTCAACTGCAAACAAAGGTTTTTCACTGTTGACTTATTGAACCCGGAACGAATGGTTCGGATTTCGGTCTGGAAATTAAGAAAATATCTTTTTAGTATTGAAAGGGTGTTTCAAGTTATTGTCAACTAGCGAAATTTTACACGCACTGTTTTTAGTTTGCTGATCAGCTTTATTGTGTTGTTTGTTTTAACAGAAACGCGACTTTAGCAGGTGCAGGTGGAAAAGTCAGTGGAGGTAAAACTGACGATCTTCCCTACCTCCTTTTCAATGAGTGGCAAAATACCAATCACGTCTATTCAACGTGTAACATTATGCTCGAGTACATTCGATAGAATATAAATAACGCGAGACATAAATAGTTGTAGATCTGCTTTTACATAAAGTTTGTCTCGTTATTATTTCGCAGCACCCACCATTTAGCAGGTGGATCTACTCACGATGTATAAAAGTCACATCCTTATGAAAGTCAATCTCCCGCTGCAAAGCCCATTTCCAAGTGTAATTAACACGTTGACTGCCACGTCAGTCACCGGTGACTGACACTGAGTTTTCGTTCAGACTGCGTCAGTCACCGGCGACAGATAGAATAACGTATGATAATAAAGGTAACTAATATAAGCATATAAGCTTATAAGCATTCCCATTCGAATAAAAATACCTTCCACTACGATAAGAAACAATGGCCCTAATACACTTAAAAATTTCCATAGAGTCGCTATAAAACCGTGACACTCAACGTGTTAAACATTCGTATTGAAGGGAATAATTTTAAAATCATTCTTTAACAATGTGATACCCTTCTTCTTTTTTTTCGTACATTGTGAATTTCAATGAACGAGGGTCATTTGAAAAAAACGTGCAATACAAAAAATACTGAAAATTTTAAATACATTTACATTATCCTATCTGTATGCGTTGAATTTGCACGAAGTTACAGCATGTCATAAATCATTTAAAATTTTGCTCTAATTCTTGTGTCGAGTGTATTTGACGTTCCCACAAATGTTCGTTACCTCACTGTCGGATCTCTTATATGTTCATTTATGACTATGGTTCTTAACGTTCTCATAGGGTGATAACTAGTTCGGCAAATCTCACTGTCCCACAAAATTCGATTGTTGATTATATCTCCTGAAAAAAAACCCATTAAATTGGCCTCGAATTGAAATAAATATTATTTTTTTCTGGTACACAATCAATTTTTCGAGGCAAATAATGGCCTTGTAAAAAACTGCAAGTAAATAAATGTTATGGCAGATTCAGTTGAAAATAAGTTATAAATGACTAGCACTAGTAAAGCAATGGTCGAAAATGGAAAAATACAGTCATATTTATATGACTTTTTAGTTCTGAGGCCAAGTATAATAAACATTTTAAGAGATGAGATTGGAAGTCGAATTCGGGAATCATTTGTCGTTCAACATTTGATAATAAAGTATTGAAAGTATTCAAATGAGCTTTGTTTGACGTGGATCGCACCGGCATGATTATTCTGGCGAAAATAATTTAAACAGATTATACATTTTTTGATGAATACCTTATATATATATAATATGCTTTAGTTTTTGAATATTGAATGCTTATGGATTCAATCTCTTTGTAACTTTTAATGAAGACATTCTTATTTTTCACTCAGGAAATCCACGAAAAAACACAGAAGCATGTGGAACTTAACCACTGCCAGAATAATAACGCATTGATTTGATGCGAAAGTACCGCCACAAGGCTTCCGATCAGAACGCTGCTATGAGTTCTGTTTTTACAATTTCATTATAATAAATCGTTTTAATCGGAATTAAAACCAAAATACATTGCAAGCATAAATAAAATCATTGTTATGAACAAATTTAATTGATGATACCATCACGTTTTCGTAGGTCGAACATTTTCTACATATTTGCATTTATGTTTGATTACATTCACTTTAGTTAAATTTATTTGTCCAAAATTGTTTTATCAAATAGTATGATATCCAACTACATACCACCGCTTCCGAAGGATCGAGCAACTGCAACACACTTAACACTATCACTAGCACAGAGGTCGTTACCGGTGACTTCCGACTGGGTCGAGTCGCTCGTAGAGTTCGTTTCCCCAGGCCCATCCGGTTTGGGCCCGTGGGCTCCGGCATTTTTTCGTGAAAATATTCAAAATTTCGAATCAACTTTCTCTCCACTTTCAATCGACGCAATAATGATTAATAGCTCATGTTATGAACGATGTCAACGCTACTAGTATTGATGTGTTCCCAATTTCTCTTCTTGTCACAATATTTCCACTTGGAGCCTTGGTAAGAAAATCAGAGGAAAAATCTGGAAGGCCTCTACAGAAGGTAGGAGTCGGCGGCGGCGCGTGGGCACTTCCACGGAGCTGGTCGATTTTACGCAACGAGGCTGACGGCAATGCGAGAGAATCAGAGAATCAAGCCTCTGTCGAGAACCGTCGCACCATCGAATGTTCTTAACGTTCGAAGCACTACTAAATCCGTGTGTAGATGCGAGCAGATTTCATGCTGCAGTCGGCCGTTCGCCGACACGCTGAACCACGAGTGACTTCGGGTGCACGCGGCTAGTGGTGCTCACCCGCTGCGCTGCGTATGGAGATTTCAGATTCTCCGTGGCATGATAGAATTCAGTTGCATGAATATTCTATCGCTTTTTAAGCTGAACTGTGATATTACGTGGAAAAGTCGTCAATATTTTCGATTAATGAATTTACGGAAATTACGTGATTTTTTCAAAATGTTACAGATAATTTACATGGAATGGAACGTTAGTATAAATGGATTGAATTTAAAATCTGATATCCTAAATCGGCTTTTTGGCTTGAGAATATGTCGAGTTTATAATTTGGAATGGGGAGTTCGGATTCTGGATCAGAATTAACACGTTGAGCCCAACGTCGGTCCCTAGGGGCCGACGTTGAGCATTTTGGTTGGAAAGTGCTGACTGACTGGGACTGACAGTTGCAAAGTATTAAAATAAAAATATATACGGTTTGTTTTCGGATGTTTTCTTAAATGTGAATACTTTCTAGTCAAATTGCAGACTTTTTTCTATTCATACAAAAAGTATCTTTGGGAACTGGGACCGACATTGGTATTGTGCAAACGCTCTTGACGCGCTCTGAATGGAAAGCGCAGCAAGAAAAAAACGGGGCTTAACGTGTTAATAATCTGAATTTGATTTTTTTTTATTCAAATCGTTTATTTTTACAGGCTCAGTTACATAAGTTTAAAGGAGCCGAACTCCTTACTGTGTTGTTACTAGTATATATACATTTTTCCTTAATTCTAATGTTAATAATATAGGAAACCGATTACTCGCGGTCGACTCGAGTTTAGAAGGGTGACATATTTTCTTCATATCTGAATTTGATATTTGTATCCCTAATATGGTTGTTATATGTACGCGTGATAACAGAATATATAGCTGGTTAATTTTACAAGTTTTTCTTCTCACTTAAACATAATTACTTAAACATAATCTGTTCCGCGTTTTGTGATTTATAGGATTTATAACCCTTTGCCTACTGCTCAGTGGAAACTAGGATCTACAGGGTCGTAAATAAGAACAAAGGTACATCACTCACACTTATCCATATTATTCTGTCAGATGTAATTCACATAGGATCTGGCAACAATCCTGAACTGAACAAGGAGGTTGAAACTGCGAGCGGATTAAGGTTTCTAATGCTCAAAGGCCACAGGGTCAACTGTTCTATGCCGAACCGCACAGTGAGGGAGGCATGAAGACACCTTTCGTGTCCGAAAAACGCAACAAATAGTGAAATGTAGTGATTTTTCAACACCATGAACGGCTTCAAACTATTCTCATTATTAACGTCTTTACTTGGAACAACAAACAACAATATAATAATCTTTTGGAATAAATTAACTATCCTATATAAGGTTCTTCTGTATACTTATTTTAAATCTAAATGTGACGTCACATGCTTCTACTTGCGGGTTTATGAAGTTTATAAGGTTTATGTGGCTCACGGATCAGGGTGGGTGGCGATGACGTGATATCTGCGGTGCGAGTGGTACGATGATTTCAATTCTGTTTCTGGTTCATGCAGTTTCCTTCCAACCGTGCAATAAACCTCTCCTCAATCTGCAGAGCACCGACAGACAACACGCACCTCTCTCGACTGCTGAGAGTGGAGGTGCGACTGTTTCCCTTGGATGGATGTGGTATAGTATATTTCCAGATTGCTTAGCCACGGAGACTTTCTACAACACCAGTTCTATTGTTGGTTATTCAATCCTGATCGCGCCGAGGAACACAATGGCGTCTTTTTTTTTTATCCAAAATATATATTTTATTAAGGCTCATATGGCGTCAGCCTAACGGGGCCGGGAGTTCAATATTTTGACAATGTTTGCTTAGACTATGTTAGTAATATGTAACCGATTACTCGCGGTTGACTCGAGGTTAGTATTACAAGTGTTCTCATAATTGGTATGTCGCAGTCTTCGATGATCTGTACGTGTGCCCGACACGGGATACTTCCTATTGGGATGCAGCTGACCATTAATCAGCAACGCCCCCAATGGCGTCTTTGATCCTGGCGAATAGCTGTATGTAATACACAGAAAAAGGCCCTTTGTTGGACCTAACCGCCATGATTAGTCACAATCGCCACATTGTGGTGCCCCGAAACCGCAACGGACCGCATCTCTCCGCTTTTTCACAATCCTACATATGTATATGAATATATTCAAAGATTTACCTTTTTCTCACATAAAGTGTGACTGTACGTTGCACACTTTGAGATAGTTTTAAAGCGAATATCAAACCTACTAACACACAGTTTTCATTCGTCCAAAAGTGGTTCTTTTCCTCACCATCAACCTACGGAAGAAACCAGGCATGACGTTAGTAAAAATCACTTTTTACTTCTCTTGGCCCTTTCGGCCACTTACCCAATTTAATCACGGCGCGCACTAACTGCTCTCTAGTGTAGTCAGGATAGAACTCCGTTGACTCCTGCTAACACGCCGAGCAAGAGGTCGACAATCAACCTTATTGATCTAGAAAACCCGAGCTTTTCGGTATTTATGTGTTGGATCCTACTCGCGAGTGCCTTCATCCCTACCCGATCCATGGAAGACCTTCTCGGGTGAACGGCAACTGTCATACGCCGAGAGTGAGTGATGAAGTCAGAGACTAGAAGGTGCGGGAAACTGAACATCGTGCGGAGAGTTAGATTTTGGTCGTCCTTCAAGTGTCCTATAAAAAAGTGTGACAGAGTCACACGCTCTATTTTGGAACTACCGGTTACAGATTTTAGGAATTTCGTTTCGTCGAGTATTCGAGAGTTCGCATTGACATAATAATATGACTTACCGAAACTTGAGCACAATGAGAATGGTTTGCTACTCCCAAGCGTCATTAGTTGTGTTTTCCGTGTAGTTTCGCTGGTTCAGGTCAATCACGGAGAGTAACTACGAAGTGTACAGTCTATCCAAGCTCAAGTTCAAGCTGTATCGATAATATGGTTGTTATATCAATATGAATGATATGGTTCACTAATATAAACATTTTCTCAAAACGTAATATGGAATCTGAAATTTTCACACTGGGTCTAGAATTTCGAATTAAGGATATCTATTACCTGAAGTTCAAGATTTAAAAAAATAGTGTTTACCAGCTGTATAACTAGTTTATTCTGGAAAATGCTTCAAAGTGAATTTTTTTCGGATTGTTCGGAAAATTTGAAGTACAAGTTTATTCAATATTGATATTTCTTCTCTCAGAGTACTCTGCAGTGCCCTTATTCCTCGGTTCAACGCATTTCTCGCAACATATTTAGCTCTACATCTGCTGTACATTATCCGTTCTTTTTATGTCTATTTCGGTAAAGCTATTGCAGCAAAACGATATCGAAATGGAGAATTGGTCTCACGTTGATCTAGTAGGATCCAGTCGCCACCCTGCAGCCGATTCTCTGCAGAACAGACGAGGTTTTGGGATAAGACGCTTATATAATAATTCGTCCAAGTCCTTGTAGGTAAAGGGTGTGTCACATCAAATTGCATCACGGAAAAAACGCTGTAGAAATTTAATTTTTAGGAATTATATCTTCAGCTTTCGCTTATAATCAGATAAGAGTGTATAGATCACGTTGGCCATGCTTCACTGTCAATTTTTCGTAAATTTGGAAAAATGTCGTCGAACGAAAAAGAGCGTCGTGAATTAATCCTGTGCACTCATTTCGAGAATCCGGAGTTGTCACATCGGGACATCGGTAAGATGCTGGGAATCGTCCAATCCACGGTCAGCAGAGTACTAAAACGACACTTCGAGAACCTAACCATCGACCGGAAGGTGAAGAACGGCAAAAATGGATGCTCCGTCAGTGAAAAAGATCACAAGCGCGTAGTTAAGCAGTTTGAACGTGATCCGAGAAGTTCTGTCCGGGATGTCGCCAATAAGCTGAATTTGTCAAGTACATTCGTCCAGCGGACCATGCAACGGGAGGGCCTGCGTACTTACAAGTTTCAGATGGCTCCAAACCGCGACGAAAGGCAAAACATGGTGGGGAAGACGCGAGCCCGGAAGCTGTACACCGAAATGCTGACGATGCCGCATTGCCTGGTAATGGACGACGAAACCTACGTCAAAGCGGACTTTCGTCAGCTGCCGAGCTTGTTGTTCTTCTCCGCAAAGGACAAATTCAGCGTTCCGGAGGAGATTCGCAAGCAGAAACTATCCAAGTTTGCCAAAAAGTACATGGTGTGGCAAGTGATCTGCTCTTGCGGAAAGCGGAGCGCCCCCTTCGTGATGACCGGCACGGTAAACGGGCAGGTTTACCTTTAGGAGTGCTTACAGAAGCGCTTACTACCACTATTGAAGCAGCACGAGGGCCCGACCATCTTCTGACCGGATCTCGCTTCGTGCCACTATTCAAAGGACGTGTTGAAGTGGTACGAAGCCAACGGGGTCACCTTCGTGCCAAAGGAAATGAACCCGCCCAACGCGCCGGAGCTTCGCACAATAGAGAAATATTGGGCGATTATGAAGCAGGCCCTCCGGAAGAACCCAAAAGTTGTCAAATCGGAGGCGGACTTCAAGAGAAAATGGATTTCTGTTAAAAAAAAAACTACAACCTGACGTTGTACAGAACCTTATGGACGGGGTAAGGAGGAAGGTGCGAGCATACGGGCTTGGGCTCGAAGTATGAATAAAAGAAAATGCCAAAAGTTGTTTAATAGTTTTTATTTTACTGGCTAAAATTTTCAAAAGGATCGGTCTACTGGGCGAATTTCTACAGCGATTTCCGTGATGCAATTTGATGTGACACACCCTTTAGACCTGCAACCCGCTCAATGTGGAGGTAATATTTAACAATGAGAAACCCGGACGTTTAGTGAATCTTAGTTCAAATTCAATCATGTACATCCGCAAGTGGATGATTCACGATGCGGATTATTCGCGATGCAGATTATTCGCGAAAGAGAGTTTCATAGTGAATTAGCTGACCCGGCAAACCTCGTCCCGCCCAAAATTTATTTTTCGTTATCACATCCACGTTTTCTTACTTAACGCACGTTCATGGGTTCAATCGCAGAACTGTTCATTGATTGATCTTTTAATCTACCCTGTAAAATTATTTGGCTCCATTTGGTTGATTAGTTTTCGAGTCATGCAGAGATTTGTGTTTCATTTGTATGACAGCCCCCCTTAGAGAGGAGGGAGGAGTGTCTAACCACCATAGAAACATTTATTGCACCCTAAAACTTCTACATGCCAAATTTGGGTTCGTTTGCTTGACCAATTCTCGAGTAATGCAGAAATTTGTGTTTCATTTGTATGGCCTCCCCTTAGAGAGGGGGGGAGAGTGGTCTTGAACTATCGTAAGAACCTTCCCCGACCCCAAAAACCCCTACATACCAATTTTCATGTCGATCGGTTCAGTATTTTCCGAATCGAGAAGAATCAGACAGACAGACAGAAATCGATTTTTATATATATAGATCTATTGGTTTCCCTAAATTTGTCAGTGAGCGGTAGGCTCATGCTCTTTTGTTTTGGTCATGTATTTATCTTTATCTGGTCACTGCACAATGACCCAGGAGATGATTCAAGTGGAAATTAGCATTTAGAGCTCGACAGTTATTCTCTAGACAAAAACTGTTTTCGACAAAGTTGTTACATATGATAGAGCGCTCATTTTCATGTTATATATAGGGTGACCAACATTTTCGATGAAATATAAAATCTAACTTTCTTATCTCTATAGATAGAGGTGAACATAGTTCGACAATGTTGTTGTCCCAGTTATTTGAGACATCTTTGAAAAACAAAGCTTTTTTTCTATCGCTTGAAATAATCGATATAGCGCCTTTTCCTAAATTGCGTTGGGGTCACCATTAAAAAAAACTGTTTTTTTTGCTCTAATTTTTATATTTAAAATTCTACATACACGCTGTCTTGGAAAGATTTCTAGAACATACTGATACAAACATTTTTCGATGCAGAATTTGGCAATATCTCAACTTCACTCAAAGTTATTGGTATTTCTTCCCAAAAAATACGCTCTCTTCAATTGCTTGGCGTTTTTTCTGGGGCAAACATAAAAAAATGCTTGTTGACGAAATTTGAAATAAAAAATTCCACTCTATATAATATGTGATTTTCAAAGATATGCTATTTTTTGAGTTTTTGGGTGAAAACCCATCAATAACTTTGAGCAGGGTTAAGATATTGACGAATGTTGGTATTGATAAGCTCTAAAAGTGTTTTTTATCTGGAATATATATTTTGGATAAAAAAAAAGCTCCAGAAGTCGTACGAAGACAATTTTGATGTAGAATTTGAAATATACAAGTTACACTAAAATGACAGGATTTTTCATGGTTACCCTAATGTAACTTAGTTAATATACAACTTTGTGGGAGATATCTATTCTTTAGACAAAAACTGTCTTCGACAAAGTTGTTACATATGATAGAGCGCTCATTTTAATGTTATCAAAAATATTGTGGCCAAAATAAAAAATCTAACTTTCTAATCTTTATAGATAGAGATAAACATAGTTCAACAATGTTGTAGCCCTAGTTATTTTAAACAACTTTGCAAACAAAGCTTTTTTCTATCTATTAATATAATCGATTTAACGTTTTTTTGCTAAGTTGCATTATGGTGACCTTGAATAACCGGTTTTTTTTGCTGTCTTCGTACACTTTTAGAGCTTATCAAGACCAACATTTTGCGGTGCAGAGCTTGTCAATATCCTAATCCTACTCAATGTTATTGATGGTTTTTCACCCAAAAATTAATGATTTCGATTTTAATTTACTCAAATACAAAAAATAACATATCTTTGAAAATCACATATTATATAGAGTGGAATTTTTTCTTTCAAATTCCATCAAATTGAGGTATTGACAAGTTCTGCATCGCAAAATGTTTGTATTAGTAAGTTCTAAAAGTCTTCCGAAGACAGTTTGTATGTAGAATTTGAAATATAAAAGTCAGAGCAAAAAAAAAATAGTTTTTTTCATAGTGACCCTAACGTAACATAGAAAAAGGCACTATATCGGTTAATTGAGGAGATAGAAAAAAAACATTGTTCTACAAAGATGTCTCAAATAACTAGGACTACAACATTGTCGAACTATGTTTACCTCTATCTATAAAGATAAGAAAGTTAATTTTTTTTATTTCATCGACAATTTTGGTCACCCTATTTTAAATAACATAAAAATTAACGCTCTATTGTATGTAACAACTTTGTCAGTTTTTGTCTAGAGAATAACTATCGAGCTCTAAATGCTATTTCCACTTAAATGCATCTCCTGGACCATTGTCCACTGGTGTAGATGGCCCTATGGAAGGATACATTAACGCTTGCTGTATTGATAAAACATTGTTTTCATGCTGAAACATCTTTTTTTCGAGTTTGAACCTCTTTTTTGCCTTTTATTGTGTTATCCGCTTATAAGGTTATTCGCAGTGACATTGCCAGACTGTTTCGCGAATAATCGGGCTTCTGCTGTGAATAATTTCATCGGTAATAAAGGGTGTGTCACATCAAATTGCATCACGGAAAAAACGCTGTAGAAATTGAATTTTTAGGAATTATATCTTCAGCTTTCGCTTATAATCAGATAAGAGTGTATAGATCACGTTGGCCATGCATCACTGTCAATTTTTCGTAAATTTGGAAAAATGTCGTCGAACGAAAAAGAGCGTCGTGAATTAATCCTGCGCACTCATTTCGAGAATCCGGAGTTGTCACATCGGGACATCGGTAAGATGCTGGGAATCGTCCAATCCACGGTCAGCAGAGTACTAAAACGACACTTCGAGAACCTAACCATCGACCGGAAGGTGAAGAACGGCAAAAATGGATGCTCCGTCAGTGAAAAAGATCACAAGCGCGTAGTTAAGCAGTTTAGACGTGATCCGAGAAGTTCGGTCCGGGATGTCGCCAATAAGCTGAATTTGTCAAGTTCATTCGTCCAGCGGACCAAGCAGCGGGCGGGCCTGCGTACATACAAGGTTCAGAAGGCTCCTAACCGCGACGAAAGGCAAAACATGGTGGGGAAGACGCGAGCCCGGAAGCTGTACACCGAAATGCTGACGAAGCCGCATTGCCTGGTAATGGACGACGAAACCTACGTCAAAGCGGACTTTCGTCAGCTGCCGGGCCTGTTGTTCTTCTCCGCTGAGGACAAATTCAGCGTTCCAGAGGAGATTCGCAAGCAGAAACTATCCAAGTTTGCCAAAAAGTACATGGTGTGGCAAGCGATCTGCTCTTGTGGAAAGCGGAGCGCCCAATTCGTGATGACCGGCACGGTAAACGGGCAGGTTTACCTTAAGGAGTGCCTACAGAAGCGCTTACTACCACTATTGAAGCAGCACGAGGGCCCGACCATCTTCTGGCCGGATCTCGCTTCGTGCCACTATTCAAAGGACGTGTTGGAGTGGTCCGAAGCCAACGGGGTCACCTTCGTGCCAAAGGAAATGAACCCGCCCAACGCGCCGGAGCTTCGCCCAATAGAGAAATATTGGGCGATTATGAAGCAGGCCCTCCGGAAGAACCCAAAAGTTGTCAAATCGGAGGCGGACTTCAAGAGAAAATGGATTTCTGTAAAAAAAAAACTACAACCTGACGTTGTACAGAACCTTATGGACGGGGTAAAGAGGAAGGTGCGAGCATACGGGCTTGGGCTCGAAGTATGAATAAAAAGAAAATGCCAAAAGTTGTTTAATAGTTTTTATTTTACTGTCTAAAATTTTCAAAAGGATCGGTCTACTGGGCGAATTTCTACAGCGTTTTTTCCGTGATGCAATTTGATGTGACACACCCTTTATCAACTTGAATCTCTTTTGGGTGAAATTCCGGATCTTTCGACGTTAACTTTGCAACGAAAAGGTTGGGTTTCTATCCCATTATGGCCATGAGAAATATTCTAGTCCTTTGATGGCTCTTTGTCGGTACATTGCAGTTGTTGATCAATTTCACTTTTGTTGATAATCTCGTCGGTTTTAATGCCTTGCATTGTGTTTGTCATTCTCGGCGGACTCAGAACAATTTTGTGCTAATGGTGAATCGTTGCTCAATGCTTAGCTTAGACGCAAAAATTGCTTTTGATGCGGATCGAGAAGTAAAATTTACGCTGATTGCAATATTACTTCGTAATCGCAGGGATATATTCTACAGACACTTCTTGGAACAAAGTTATATTACGGCCGTTCTGCTATTTCATTCCAGGTAATCGTACTAAAATAATGAATCAAAAAATTTAAATTTCACTGCATTTCGTAGAGACAGCGATTTTGTTTGGATTAATACAATTTGCCTTGAAAACTGACGTTGGCATCTTCTTTCAGATTGTTATAACAGATTTCATAGTGTAATTCTCTCATTTGGTATAAATAACAAATAGGAAATTTGTTATATAAATTTCTTTGCCTTCTTTTCTTCGGCACTAAGTTGCTGATAAGTTGTTGAGTTTATTACAGTTTATTATTTGAAGCCTACATTTGATTGCTTCGAAGATCGTCTTTTATTTTGCATTTCATACCTCCTGTCGATGGACATTGTTAGATTTATATAAAAACGCGTATGCAAATGTCGTGTGAAATTTTTCATTTCTTCAAACGTGAGTTATGAACAAGTTCACACAGAAGTTCCAAATGATATTTGTGAACAAGATGTCCAAATAAGAATCGAGGAGATTTTTACTTGATTTATTTGGTGGAGACCGAGATGTAGGAGTTTGTAGTTTTCTTTCGAAACTCTGAGCTTGTTGGAATGAAGAATTATTATGCAGTCGATCATCCATAATAGCACAACAATTTCTATTTCCTGTAATAAAAACAGATCAGGAACAACAGTATATGTTTTTATGATAGAATATTTTCTCCAACTTTAGACTGGAGGAGGTTTAGAAATAAATTGGTCAAAATATGATCGTCCGTTAACCTTGAAGTTTTTGGATTAATCAGAGATAAATCCGCGATCAATAAGACTCCCAATACATATTGATTACAAAACCATCCAATCCCATTGCGAAATTCTGTGTTCCAAATGTACCTCGATCGTTCCGCCTGTTATGAAAAATCTAGCATCCCTAGCGCACAGCTCCTTGCGCCAGCAGTTCGTATCGCTCCGGAGTCGCCTCTGTCGAAGATCGGGACATACGGGAATACTAACATTTCAAGATCGAGTCAGTATGCTGTGAACGATCGGACGCGTTAGATCGAAAGTGGTCGCGTCGAAGCACCCGCCAAGCAACAAGCGTAGGGAAAAGAGAGATATCCTGTGGTCCTCCGTGGTCGTCTCTTGCCTTTCAGTAGAGATTTTCTTACTTCTTCGAGCGCGAAGAAATAAGAAACTTCACTTCTCTGGAAGAGTCGACAATTTTTATGTTTCTCGAACGGCTCGGCGCGATCGCTGGACCACATCCGAAGGAACGTATAATAGAGAAAAATAAAACTCACGAATACGCTGGCGCTGGCGGAAAATCCGTGAACGGGAGGAGGTGGAATAAATGAAGATTTTTTTCCACTTCAATAATATATTGTTAGTGATGTTCTTAAATTAGTGTTCCGTCAACTTTAGGGAGGCATCAGAGTGCAGTGGTGTTGACATTCTTTTTCTTCAATATTGTATTTTGGATAGGTATAAAAATAGCGAATATCCAGTTGTAAGGAAGTGCGCCCAAAGCACGGCAACAGAAGAGAACGTAAGAAGATCGATTAATGCTGAAATCACCATAAAACGTGAAAGCATTAGAAAAAAAAGTGTACCTTGCAGTGTAAAGTGTTCTTAGGTTGTGACGGCGAAAAGTTCAAGTTTCCGCTGACGGTGCGACAGCCTAAAGCTGGCCACGATTCGCTGCTAGGAGTACCCGAGCGAGCCCTTGGCTGAGGGCTTCCGGGGCAGCCATCACCATGGGCACCCCAGTCAAATGGTGAGAAAATATTAGCCGTTAATGAAAGTACAACATTGACATTCCCAACATCGCTAATAACAACCGCCAATTTGGCTCGGAAAATGACACGTTTTATAGAAGTGCACTTTTGTCGATTCCCGGTGCGAATGGAAAATAAGTTGAATTGACATAAAGTGTTGTTTCCCTCGGATTGTATTACAGCTGAGTGGAGATTTAGATAAGGTCAAGTTCCTGGACTACATACCATCGATATTTACTGCAATGACGATTTTAATTCGTACTGTTCTATAATCCAACGTGTGCAGGTTCGGTCAACGTGAAGAATTTCCTCAGAAAGGGAAAACGAATTTTGTGACATTGCTCTTATGAAATACCCTCCTGTTTAGATCACTGGACATACACAATGTGCCAATTGTATTTCGGGACTGGTATGAAAAATAAGATTTAATCATGTTATTTCAATATCTGTTGATTGTATTATTTAGTGTGGTACCCTGCAGCTTCAATCTAATTTTTACATTGATCTAATAGCAATTAAATTGCGTGCTATGGCATTTTCGAGGAATAGTGAGTGCTCAACGCTTTGGTTGAAGCCGTTCGAATGACGTTTGGGTGATAAAAAATACCGTCAAAAATGTCCTTCTAATTTAGCCTCATGTTTTGGGAAAAGAGAAAAGTTACATAGTCGAAATCAGGTGAATACGACGGGAGATCTTCGACACAGTCGTGGTTTGAACCAAAAATCAGACGCACTATCGTGTAGAATTGGGCAGTTTCAGACTGCTTCTAGATGCTTCAAATACTCAGGTAATGTTCTTAAATAAAGCTTGTTTTAGAATGAGGGATTTTTTTTGGCAAAATTCAATCTTGCGTAATTTTTGTCGCTAAAGCTGTTCACAATTAATTACGGGAACATGCGAATCTTTCAAATTATTGTCCTTCAGTGATCAAAACTAACATTACAATCGAAAATAAGTATTACTAGATTGGTGGAACAAATATGAATGTAAGTCTCGAAATTTGTACAATTCAATTTCAGAAAATTAGTGGAGTACAAATAGAAATTTGAAAAGCGGGGACCGACACTGATATTGTGCACATACTCTTGATGCGGACTGCATGGAAAGCGCAGCAAACATAATCCGGGGCTCAACGTGTAAAATATTACTTACATCATTCCATCGATGTGATGAAGAGCAACAATTTTGATATCTTGTCGCACCCATCTAGGTTGTCTTGTTCGATCTGTCTGATATCCCGTGATCCCGGGCTTCGTTCCGATTGGTTGGCGGGAAAAATATGCAAAAATTCGCGCAAACTTTTCTTCGTTGTGAAAGGTTGAAAAACAAGCTTAACCGTTTGACCAGGTGGGTCAAACTGCCTAATTCAATATAGGTAGAGTCTTGGAACGTAATGGGCATGGATTGCTTGAATGGGTGTATTTGATGAATGACAGTCGATAGCTTCGATAGATTGATTTGATTGATGATTTTGAACCTATTTTGAGTTGTTTCTTTTAGAGTCGATGCCTCAAATATATTGTAAAAAATGCCACATTGTGTTATAAATTATATACCTCAGTTCCCTTTTTTTACGTGAGGTTTGAGAAAATTGTGATACCATTGCACATTGTAATTGATATAATTTGCCGCAAGTATGAAGATGCTCCTCAAGCCAAGGCGCTCATTAATTTTTGTGAAGTTTTTTCAATTTTTCAAATCAAATCTATGATAATTGGAATAAGGTAAGATGGTGTTCCAGTGTGGTCGTTGAAAAATATTTCCTTTCTTTTCATTCACTGGAGTCACTACTATATGTGTAGGAACTTTTTTCGTGAATTTTCGATAGTGGAGAAACTACAGCTGACTGTTCTGCATCAGATCACATGGATCCATTGAACACATCAAATTTTATTCCACTCGCATGAGTTCTTATCTATTCTTAATATAATTTATGAACTTTCACACCGAACTCAATTTGAGATTAATTTTATTTGTGTAGATAATTATAAGAAACTATAAGTATTCTAATCGAATTGTCGATAGTTCAAAGTTTGATGATTTTATAATTGGAATTTTTATCCATTGATCGAATTTTAGAAACACTAAAATATTCAAAGGAACTCTACAAGATTGTGGCAACCTGCAGGCGAAAGATCTTGAGCGTTTAATGTTTGAGGGAAAACTACAATTTTCCATCGTGCTGTTCAAATTGTCATTTTGTTTCACTTCAAATCATGCACTCTAAAAAATGCGCACATTGTGGTTGATTTTTCAAGTCGTTTCAGCAGCATAATTGCTACGGTTCGATCTTGAAGCGAAATTACCCCTTTGACATGTTACCACATTCCTTTGAGAAAAATTATGAATGATAGTAAGTAAGTATTGGGTTGTCCGGAAAGTTCGTGCCGCCAAAGATTATGACTAAATCGAGACGCCATCGGGATTAATCCTCGATTGATACCCGAATTAGCAGACTAACTACAGATATTCAAAACCAGCGTTCATGAGCATCTGGTGAAGTGTGGTTACGCAAATTGCATCGATACTCGAGTTCCATACAATTTGACACTTTTCTAGACACTGACACTTTCTAGAAAATAATCTTAGAGAAATGAACCGCCATCAGCTACCACCAAAGACGGTCTCAATCCGTAGAAGGTTATGCTCTGATGGGATTGGGAAAAGTTTTGTATAATAAGCTTCTGCCAAGCAACCAATCGATAAATTGCAACAAGTACTGCAACATTGTGATCCCGTGGCCGAGTGGTTAACGTCACACCTAACATGCCGGGGGCTCAGGTTCTTTTCCCGTTCTGGTTGGGGAAATTTTTCCTCAAAGAAATTTCCTCCGATTTGCACTGTGGTGTTGTGTTACACAGTACCAAACACAACGCTGAACGTTCTACTCCACCTACCGTATTCAACATATTGCATATTTCAGCTTAACATCATCCACGATACATGCATAATTGTGTGTACATAATAAATAAGAATAATATCAAAATAACATCAGCAGAAATCATGCTGTAGAATAACAATACATAATCGGTCCAAGATTCCATTCAGGAAACTGCGACGAAGACATGTTTCATAAAACATTTAAAGCTTACGTGTCGACTCTGACGATGCGTGTTATCCTGTCTGGTAAAAGTGATCCATTACTTGGTCTTATGAGCTCGAGTTTAGGCAGACTATACACTTCGTAGTTTCTCTCCGTAATTGGCCTGGACCAGTGAAATTGCACAAAGAACACACTGGATGGCGCTACAGAAAAATCCATCGAGTCCTCTCCACTCTCTTGTTCGTTTCGTCTCGTATAACCGCATCTCGTTGTTCAATGTTTACGCGATTTTCTTCAGGGTTTTCGTTTAGATTTGCACTATGGTCACACGTATTCTAAAGCTTGAAACGCGAAATTATCATGAGTTTAATGCGCGGTTTTGCTTCTCGAACTATCTACAACTGATTTATGAAACACTAAATTAAAAGAATTACATATAAACATTTGGAAAAAGGGTTGTGGTACACGTGCGATGTGGGGAAGTAGTATTATACACGCAAAATGGACACTACATACTAGGAATTAATATACGAAACAATATCATCAAGGTATCTTGTTGCCAGATCGAATTTAGAAAACTCTCTTCGGGCCAGAGGAAGACAGCCCAATGTGCCGGTGAGAGATGTGTTGGCTCGGTTAGACCTTGATTACATGTCCCAAATATATGTCTTCCTAAAAGTTATCGATCTTCGTGTGTGATTGTCCTTACATACTTATATTCTCCTTTTCCTTTTCCTTCGCGAGAAAGCAAATCCCTTCTTACTAACAATAGAATAAGGTGAAATGTAAATACGTTTTAGATATAAGATAGGCTTAAGAATTGAGTATGATGAATGTGAGTGTGAACATTGTCAACATATCCTTATATCCCTTCCTTTTCCTGAAAAAAATTTCACCCTTCTAAACTCGAGCAAACCGCGAGTAATCGGTTCTCTACTTCATTAACACTAGAATTAATGAAAAATGTTTATATATACTTGTAACAATACAGATAGGAGTTTGGCTCCTTTAAACTTATGTAACTGAGCCTGTAAAAATAAACGATTTAATAAAAAAAAAATATCATCAAGAATATTATTTTAGACGCTTTTATGTCAGAGGAGAGCTACTCAAAACGGCCACTAATGAGTTTTATGAGATCTTTCAAATATCCATATATTACGTAACGCACTCATGAAGTAGGGTGAGGATGCCTTGTGGAAACTTGTTTATAAATTGAAATAAGTCAAAACATGTTTATGAAAATGACCATTATGACTAAAATAATGAAAAAATGCGCTACGTAATATTTCAACGCCCCCTAGATGCAAAATAACAAATTTGACTTGTCTCATGTCTGTGTATTCATAAATTCCAAAGAACATACTGAGGAACGATATAAGGAGGGTTCTTATTTTTTGAATTTATCGTCATTCATTCATACAACAAAAGGACTATTTGAAACTAACGATCGACCAGAAATGGTCAAATTGGCCAACAGAAGAGCTGTTGTGTTCCATCAGGACAACGCAATGCACACACGTCTGTAGTGACTTGCCAGAAATCCGGGAGCTTGGTTGGGAAGTTTTCATACATCCACCATATAGTCCGGATCTATCACCAACCAATTAGCACCTTTTCTCGCATTGAATAGCTTCATGAGTGTTAAGAAATTGGAATCAAGAGAAGATCGTGAAAATCGATTACTAGAGTTCCTTAGAGGTTTCGCTAATAAGTACCAAGTCTTCTATAACGGAGCATATTTGACCCAAATCGGACAATCCTAAACACCTTAAATAAAGTTTAGAATTTCACGCAAAAATGATGAATTTATTTTTCCCCAACCTAATATTATTTAACAGATGATTGTGTATCTCAAAACTGAAGGAACTGTGGAACAATAATCGTTCCTCCTGGAAATTATCGTGTAAAGTGTTACACTTTCACCCTATATTTACCAGTGATAACACTTTAAATTCGATCTATAGTGTGATCAATTTTGCCGCCACAAGGAATTATGCCTAGCATTAAAGATGTATTGCAAAAACTGCCTTGCGAGCGAATACGTTCGATAAATGGAAATTTTATGTTGGTAAACAACCTAGTCACTCAACTTGGCTTTAACCGCCGTTTTCTTTACACACTTACTGTTTGTTTCCTCTGTCACCAAGATAAAACAAAACCACGCGACCGGCAGCAGTCTGACGCACCGCTGTCTCGCATTTCGCCGAAGACACAACATGAAACATGTTTCCTCATTACCGATGGCACTACATCGTGAATCTAAACATACGCTCAAAACCAGCTTCCACAAGTGGACTGGAAGATGAAAACTTATACTTGTGGTAAACCGAGAAATTCTCTCAATAATCAATTGGCCTGACCATCACGACCAACGCATGGTAATTAAAACCGGTAGGGAATAATCTTGATTTTATTTCATTATAAACTTTATACGCCGTTTACGCCTAAGCGTTTGAGTTGGGTGGTAAGATTATCGTAAATGACAAAAATGATTAGCAAAACAAACAAAGATAAAATTAAATGAAACACATATACACCTATCGCCGTGTCAACACCATTCAACTAATAATTTTTATAACAATTACACAGTTTTCGATTTAATAAGAAACCGATCATTCACTGAATGCTGAATGAATTCGATATCACAGAATTGCTTTCTCTCTGGTTGTGCGCTACATTACGTCATTTCCTCAGTATGATATCAAACTCATTCAGTTCATTCACAATTTTGCCATAGACTGTGGGAACAGCTTCTCCGATAAGGGAGCACATTCACGCAGAACTCTACATTTAAGTGCGCGGTTTTCTTTTCACATTGTTGAACTTTGTTCTCTTTTCTTTATTTCCAGGTTAATAACAACTGCGCTTCTTGTATGGTTCGGACAGCAAACACATGCGGTAAATAGTGACCGATGATTTGACTTGTAACTTATGTAATGGATATCTTTTTCTTTGGTGGCCACTGGCAGCAATTTTGGCAAGACCTGACAGCAGGCGTAGGCCTTTTCAACCGAAACGAAAGAGATTACGATCGACCCGTTCAACAGCAACAAATCGACCCTAGCTATAATGTAATAGACACAGCCGGTAGTGTTCATGGTCCACCGACGAAGAACTGCACCTCGGGTAGCGGGTGCTGCATTCCTAAATGTTTCGCAGAAAAAGGTAATCGAGGTTTTCCTGGACCTACGGGTTTGCAGGGCCCGAAGGGTATGCAAGGATTCACGGGTGCCGAAGGATTGCCGGGAAGTAAAGGCTCTAAGGGAGAACCGGGACCGATGGGACCATTCGGAATGAAGGGTGATCGTGGCCGTGATGGTGTTCCCGGTTATCCGGGCGTCCCAGGAACGAATGGCTTGCCTGGAGTTGCCGGTGCACCTGGTATTCCCGGTGTTGATGGATGCAATGGCACAGATGGTCTCCCTGGTTTGCCGGGTTTGAAGGGTGAACCTGGCCCAAGAGGTTATCCCGGTCTAAGAGGTGATAAAGGTGATAAGGGTGAAGCTGCCAGAGATCCCGAGAATTATAACAAGGGACAAAAGGGTGAACCAGGCCAAGATGGTGCGGAGGGGCCACAAGGACGGCAGGGAGAACTTGGAGAGCGAGGATACGAAGGCCGGCCAGGTCAGCCCGGTGTTCCTGGTCCACGAGGTATGAAAGGCGACAAGGGTATAAAAGGATTCTGTATAAAAGGCAACAAAGGTGAAAAGGGTGAAAAGGGCGTAGAAATAGGTTCTCTGGAAGGCAGCGAGACTGTAACCGGCCCACAAGGACAGAAAGGTGACAAAGGAGACAAAGGGTTGGCTGGACTTCATGGTGATAAAGGACAAGCTGGTGAACGTGGATCTTCTGGTGACCGCGGCTTGAAAGGAGAAAAAGGTTTACCAGGACAACCGGGACCCAGAGTAAGTCGAATGCATTTAAAAAAAAATCAGCAGAATATTTCCAGTTAAATTGATACAACTTTCCGCTTAAGGGACGCGACGGTAATTTTGGTCCAGTAGGATTGGCTGGACAGAAGGGTGATCGAGGTGTAGAAGGATTGCACGGGCTGAAGGGTAATCCTGGTCCCAAAGGTGAATCCGGTAGAGATGGTACACCTGGCCTGCAAGGTATCGCTGGTCCGCAGGGTCTTCCGGGTGGCGGAGAAGGGCGCCCTGGGGCACCAGGTCCTAAAGGTCCTCGTGGTTATCCTGGTCCACAGGGCCCAAAGGGTATCGATGGTTTTCCTGGCGATCCAGGGCCACGTGGTCAAGTTGGTCCAAAAGGAGGACAAGGCATTCCCGGTCGTCCAGGCCCCGAAGGATTCCCAGGCGAGAAAGGTGAAAAAGGAGAGTCTGGAGCTATCGGCTTACCTGGCCCTCAAGGCCCACGTGGTTTCCCCGGTGCACCAGGTCCAGAAGGTTTACGTGGCGAGCCCGGTGAGCCTGGATTAGGTATTCCTGGTCAGAAAGGTAATTCGGGTATGGCTGGGTAAGTTTCCTCCGTGCGTCGTTCAGACATAAATGATGTATAATATAATTTTTCAGATTCCCCGGTTTGAAAGGACAAAAAGGTGAACGCGGATTCAAGGGTTTGATGGGTGCTCCGGGAGATGCGAAAGAAGGTCGCCCCGGTCTACCAGGTAGATCAGGACGTGATGGAGAAAAAGGAGATTCCGGAAGACCCGGTCTACCAGGGTTGAAAGGAGAACGTGGCGAGAAAGGAGAAATCGGAGGTCGATGCTCGGACTGTCGTCCCGGAATGAAAGGAGAAAAGGGTGAGCGAGGATACGATGGTCCACCAGGACGATCTGGCACTCCAGGTGCAGCTGGAGAACGTGGATATCCGGGGGAAATGGGATTAGACGGAAATCCAGGTCTACGTGGTGAGCCAGGAATCAAGGGAGAACCAGGTATTAATGGTCTACCTGGACCCGCTGGTGAGCGGGGTGAGTCTGCTATAGTCGATTTAGACCAAATTAAACCAGATAAGGGTGAGAAGGGAGAACGTGGTGATTCAGGTCCGCCAGGCGTCAAGGGTGAACGTGGAGGTTACGGCCCACGCGGTCCAATCGGACCTAAAGGTGGATTTGGTCCTAAGGGTGACAAGGGTCGACCAGGAGAACCAGGTATTGATGGAACTCCCGGAACTCCAGGACGTGATGGCACACCAGGAAAACAAGGAGAATCAATTCGGGGCGAGCCAGGTCTGAAGGGAAACCCAGGGCAAAGCGGACAAAAAGGTGACAAGGGCATAGAAGGATTCAAAGGAGAACCCGGCAGATGTACTAGTATTCCACCTAACTTCGAAGAAGCTGTCACTGGTCCTCCTGGACCACAAGGTGAAAAGGGTTTTATGGGCCCCACTGGAATTCAAGGTGAGAAAGGAGACAAGGGCGATAGAGGTTTGACCGGACTTGCTGGTTTGCCTGGTCCTCAAGGGCCTCCCGGTCCAGTCGGTCCCAGAGGTTTATCTGGTCCGCGAGGAGAGAAGGGAATTTCAGGTCCAATGGGTTTCCCAGGTAATCCAGGAAAAGATGGTAATGCTGGAATACCCGGACTACCAGGTCCCAAAGGAAACAAAGGTGATCCAGGTTTATCAATGGTTGGCCCACCTGGTCCGAAAGGTAATCAAGGTTTGCGAGGACCTAAGGGTGATCGTGGAAGCCCAGGTGATCGAGGTGATACTGGACCTCCTGGCATAGTTGGTTATCCAGGAGAAAAGGGTGATTCAGGTTTAGCTGGTATATCCGGTCTTCCTGGTCCTGTTGGACCGAAAGGTGAACCTGGTCCTAAGGGTCCAGCCGGTCTTCCCGGAGCTCCTGGACGACCAGGAATAGACGGAGTGAAAGGCTTGTCCGGATTGAAGGGTGATGTCGGAGCCCCAGGTGTAATTGGTTGGCCCGGTCAAAAGGGTGACACTGGTCCTCCAGGTAACGACGGCAGTAAAGGTTTCCAGGGTCGAAAGGGTGTGCAAGGATTACCAGGTGCTCCAGGTCTGCCTGGATTACAAGGGCCTAAGGGCGAGCGTGGAGAAAAAGGAGATAAGGGTGAATTTGGGTTAGTAGGATCTCCTGGTTTGCCTGGCCCTCCAGGGCCTTTTGGACCGAAAGGAGATAAAGGTTTGCCTGGTCAACCTGGTTTGGATGGTTTAACAGGTCTTCAAGGAGAGAAAGGTGATCGAGGATTCACAGGTCTGCCGGGTCTCCCAGGAGAGCCAGGTGCATCATCTGAAAAGGGCCAGAAAGGCGAACCTGGAGCGCCGGGTTTACGAGGTGTTGATGGTCGACCTGGATTAAATGGCATTCCAGGACCTAAAGGTGATGCTGGGCTGCCAGGCTATGGACGACCAGGTGCTCCAGGCGAGAAGGGAGATCGAGGTAACTCAGGGCTTGATGGACTGCCTGGTATCGATGGACAGAAAGGCGATGCAGGAGTGACTGGTTTCCCAGGTATAAAAGGTGACAAAGGCACAGCTGGTCTCCCTGGTATTCCAGGTTCCCCAGGTATGGATGGTGCACCTGGCCTTGAGGGTCTTCAAGGGCTCCCAGGTCTTAACGGCGAAAAGGGTGCTAAGGGTGAAGAAGGTCGGATAGGAGAACGAGGAGATCGTGGCGAAAAGGGTGATGTTGGTCTCCCTGGTGCACCTGGATACATGGGTTTGAAGGGTGAACGTGGTATTCCTGGAGAAAAGGGTGCATCCGCTGTCGCGATTGAAATTAAGGGTGAAAAGGGTGAGCTAGGTTTCCCGGGACCAGTTGGATTGCCTGGAAAGACTGGTCCTGCTGGATTAACTGGTGAAACGGGAATGAAGGGTACCCAAGGTGTTCAAGGACCGCCAGGTTTCCCAGGACCACCAGGACTGAACGGACTCCCAGGTATGAAGGGTGATATTGGTCCTATGGGCGAAAAAGGAGAGCCATGCCCGGTAGTGAAGGGCGAGAAGGGTCTGCCTGGAAGGCCAGGTAAAAATGGCCGAGATGGTGGACCGGGTCCACTCGGAGAAAAAGGTGATAAAGGCTTGCCTGGTTTACCAGGTCCGGAAGGTCCTCCCGGATTGCCTGGTCCTCTTGGAAGACAAGGAGAAAAGGGTGATCGAGGAGATTCGGGCATTGTAGGACGACCCGGTAAAGATGGCTTGCCTGGAATTGAGGGAGTCAAAGGTGAACGAGGCTTCCCAGGAGAAAAGGGTAATAATGGCCCTCCAGGATTCCCAGGACCTCAAGGAGACAAGGGAGATAGAGGTCGTGACGGTCGTGACGGTTTTAATGGTCAACAAGGTCAAAAGGGTGAACGTGGTCCCCAAGGACCAGAGGGCTTAGCTGGCTTAGTTGGCTTGACAGGAGAGAAAGGTGACAGGGGAATCCAAGGCTTCACAGGTCTTGATGGTGCTCCAGGTGAGAAGGGTCAGAAAGGTGAAACTCCAGCTTTACCACCGCAACGAAAGGGTCCTCCTGGTCCACCAGGTTTCGATGGCCAAAAGGGAGAAAAGGGATTGCCAGGTTTACAGGGACCTCCTGGTATTCCTGGGGCCGTTGGCTTACCTGGCGAAGTTGGTATGCGTGGAATTGAAGGCATTCGTGGTCTACAAGGTATTCGAGGTGAGATTGGATTAGAAGGTCGACCGGGAAGAGATGGATTCCCGGGTAGTCCTGGTCCTAAAGGAGAGGCTGGAGCGCCATGTTCCCCTGCTCCTGATTACCTAACTGGAATTTTGCTTACCAGGCACAGCCAGTCGGAAGAAATTCCACAGTGTGAGCCTGGTCACACCAAGCTTTGGGATGGATATTCTCTCCTATACGTTGATGGAAACGATTTCCCACACAATCAAGATCTAGGTTCTGCTGGCTCCTGTGTTCGAAAGTTCTCTACTCTGCCAATTCTAGCTTGTGGTCAGAATAATGTATGTAATTACGCGTCGAGAAACGATCGAACCTTCTGGTTATCCACTTCGGCTCCGATTCCCATGATGCCGGTAACCGAACACGAGATGCGCCCTTACATTTCACGTTGCACAGTTTGTGAAGCTCCATCCAACGTGATAGCCGTTCACAGTCAATCATTGGCGATACCAAGTTGTCCGAATGGTTGGGAGGGTCTTTGGATCGGCTACAGCTTCTTAATGGTGAGTGTAGAAACGAGTGTACAATTTAGTTGATTTATTACAATTTCGCCGTTTTTATTACAGCATACTGCCGTTGGCCATGGTGGTGGCGGCCAGTCTCTATCAGGACCTGGTTCCTGCTTGGAGGATTTCCGCGCCACTCCGTTTATCGAATGTAATGGTGGCAAAGGTCACTGTCACTACTACGAGACTCAGACTTCCTTCTGGCTCGTAACGGTCGAAGATCACCAGCAGTTCGAGCGGCCACAGCAACAGACCCTGAAGGCGGGTAATTTGTTATCGAGAATATCCAGATGTCAAGTGTGTATGCGTGTCTAGTTCTTCCTTCTCTCCTAACAGCAGAAGTAAAGTTTCTAATTTATACGATAACGTGCCTTCTTAAGTTATTTTACACAAAGTTAGAAGCTGTAAGAGATTTTACAGTAAAGTTAGATTTTATATTAAATGAAAGTCCGAAATGAAACCAAAAACATGTAAAAAAAACTGAACGTATGTAAGTTAAAAAAGTTAAAATTCCTGTAGCTTTTATAAAAAAAAAAAACATTTATGCAACTGCATTTAGAAATATGGAAACACTGCTCTAGTTTCTTGTAGTTACTTCATTCGTAATATCTATAATACTGCCTTTTTGTAATAAACTCCATAACACCGAGAAACGTTCAAGAAAACCTCCCAGCAACGAATTTAGTTAGCAAGTAACGAAGTGTAGTTTTAATTTTTACCAGTGCTACTACTCTTGTGATTGATTTCTTACTTCCAATTATTATAAATAACTGCCCATGTTTCTTATTCGAATATAAACACGAAGAGTAGAACTACCACGTTGGGAAAACGATGTGTTCATTGAAGGGTATATGTACATCATGTTGAGAAAGATCGATCACTTCTTCCAGTTTTATTATAAGATTACTTACGTTTAGTTACTGATTAGCGTGCCATCAGAAATAGTCACTCAAGAACGACAAAGTTCACAACATGTGCAACCCGACGAATACTATCCTTGAACTATAGTGATTTGTGAAATCGAGAACACTATTCAACAATTAACTCCGTGTACTCCAAATGAGCACCATAAAACGCATTTTGTAAACTGTACATTTCCGTTCTATTTACGCTAAGTGTTGTAACCAAGTAACATTTTCTCTTTTCTGCGTTTCTATTTCTTGTAGCAGGAACGATCAAGTCTAAATAAAGTTCTTATAAAAATAAATCCCGAGTGTTTTGAATGGTTCGTTTTGAAAATATTACTATTGCTATTTGGGGCTCTGATGGGAGCTCATTACAAACGATTCTAAGAATTATGGGGCAGCATATTTATGCATCGCAATCCTAGTTCCTATACAGGCAAATCTTTTGTTTTGTGCGGGGAATAGGGATCGCACAAAAAATCACATAAAAAAATCGTGCAAAACTTCACCAGTAGCTTTAAAAAATCGTGTTCGGTAAAAATTAGGAAAAAAAACGTTTTTTGTGTTGTAGATAGGGAACGCATAAAAAAAGTTTCCCCCAAGCAAATAACTCAAATTCACGCCGTTCACCGTTTAATTTGCTTTTGTTTCCATGCTTTGCGATGGGACAGTTTGCCCTTTCGGTTGCGCGCGGCTGTTTTGTGCTTTTAGCTGCATGTAGAAACGTGTTGCTGTTAGAAATCATGTCATGCAAAAACTTAGAAAAACTTAGAGCATTTGATGGGAGGGGGTGAATGATTTCAGAAGTGGATAATTGAGACGCAGATATGCTTTTTTCGCACTGAAATGCATATAAACCATCGAAAAAACTAATTGGACGATAACTTCGTCAAATATGCTTCTTTTCAATACCGTACAAAAAAAAATCGCACAATAACAGAAAACCGCACAAAAAAATTCGCACAAAAAAAACCGCACAAAAACAGATTTTACTGTACTTTGTGTCTGTATCTGAACCCACTGCTGACGTTGTCTCGGACATCCGGGAAGAAAGTTGATTCTTAAAAACATAACCAAAATGTTGGTGGCGTGATTACATCACCTAAAAAATCGTGGCTGTCATCTGGCTCTGCCTCCAGTGGGTACATGCAGGAATCGTGTATTATGAGCTGATAGAATCAAGCCAAAACTACCATTACCACCAATTACCACAAGCTCAGTTTGAATGATTTGAAAGGAAGTTATGATACGAACGGGTCGGTATTGTAGCGCTCCGTGACACCATCAAAATAAATATACTCGGCTGTTGAAAACGCTAGATCTGTATACACATTAGTTATATTCGCCAGATCTTGACAGCTATCACTAGTTCTAGTCGATATGGCTTGGCTTGGCTCCACAATTATTCAGACATTTTACAACAACGAGCAAATAACCAAAAGCAACACTTCAGATGAACAATGTTTTTAAATCTCTTTCAATTTTGACGTAGGACTACGTCTTTCATTTCTATACCGGGGTGTAAAATCAAAGTTTCGAAAACGAAAGCGTTACGCCGGAGACCGAGATTTTGAGCGTTAATAGCTCCCAAACAACCGAACGAAATGGTATGATAAACACTTCATTCGAAAGATAAAATGTCTACGCGTTATATACATGTCACTTTTCGATCCAAACACTTGTTTCAATAGTCTTCAATTTGCTTTCAAAACAGGCTATTTAAATCACCAATCGGTATATAAACAAGCGCCGCTCGGAAATACACTCAGTTGTAATTGAACAGCGATTGGAGCTTGTTGTCGCTGTTGTGGTGAAGCTGGCGGTGAAGTTCATCATGAAAGCGCTGATGAACGGTGTCACTGTTTGTGCACGTTAGGCGAGAAGGGAATCCATCAGGAGGAGAGTGATGCCACTGAAAAAGCGACCAAGAAAGTACCAGTATCGAAAAACGGTTCCGTTTGAGGCATCGGAGCAGCCGCCACATACACATACACACGCGCGGAACTCTTTTAGTTTGGTTTGTTATACAGCATCGAGAAGAATCTGGTTGCTGAAAAATATTCTGCCAGTTCCCCTTGGAATTAAAAATTACATTCAAGCGAAAGAGTTTATTTTAATGTTTTCTATTCATATAATATTGCGATTAAATGCATTTCGTGTTGTGTTTTTTCAATCAAGTGCAATTAACAGGAAAGCTTCTGAAGATTATTCTTCCCTATCAGTAGAATATTTTCGTATCCAATATTGGGTGCACAAAACCTTGTGCCTCCAACGTATCATATTTATTCATTCGGAATGGATTCAGATTCAACTTCAATCAAATGATCACTAAATCAACGATAGTCCTACGTCAACTTTGCGGTTATAACACAGATATAACCCACTTCCTGTTTTTTTCAATTGTTTTCATTCATGAAAAACCAGATGCAAACTTAAATATTCAAATTCTTGGCGTTCAAATCAATCGCAACATAACCCAATCGAAACAAGTGCCATCAATGCCGTCGTATAAACCGTCGGTTAAGACCTACAACGTAAAACTTGGGATGCTCAGAATTCAGCAAAGTTGACTATACCTCATTTGGCTGGTCCTGTGGGTAGAGATTCCACTAACGGAAACGTTATTCAGGTGCAGTGGCGTAGCGTGATCGGGTGACACCCGGGCGGTTTACTAGGGTGTGACTCCTCTACAATACTTAGTTTTCGTTTTCGAATGAAAAAACAAACAGTTACAAAATAAGAAAATTAAGAAAATATGGTTTATTTGTGGATGTCAAAATGCGACTCAAATAAATGACTTTGGGAGCTGAGACCAACACTGATATTGTATAAGTGCTTTCCGTTAAGTGAGCTTTCGCTCTCTTGTTGCGAACTCAATGGAATGCGCAGCAATAAGCCTCTTCACAAGATGCCACAGAAACGTACACGGTTAGAAACAGCTTCACTGTAAGATTTGAAACCGATTTTTGGAAGCCCGAACCGATCTTCATGATGAACTGTAACACATTCAATGCAATCTTATGAATGACATCATTAGAATTAATTTCAGCGACCTTCAAATGTCTTGAAGACTTGGTATCTCTAGTAAAAGCTGCCTTTCCGAAACTTCATAGTTGCCAATTTATTAAATCGACTTGTTCATTTCGCTGTCAGGTACTCATAACATGTGTCGAGCTTGAATTGCTTCCAAAATTTCAGCTTCTTCTTTAGACGATTTTCACCGTTCTTGTAATACCCGATGGAAAGACTAATGCCCTCCAACATTCCCTTGTCCATCGTTGGACCGGGCCCGGAAAGTCTTTCGCCTGGTTTTCTCATCTTGTGAAGTTTTTTCTTTTCAGTAGCAATCTTTTATTCGTTGGATTTTAAGAAAACCTTCTTAATTGTCATTTCGACTAGATTACTCCTTTCAAAAGCGATAAAAATCAGTACATTGAGTCTGATCACAACGTTACTCAGATATGATCCTTTGGTTTGCAACTATTCTGCAATAGATCTAATTCATGTAGTACAACGCATCAGAAGTATAGATAACACAAAAGTAATAAATCATAAAATTCTGGTAGGAGGGACCGTACACTTTATCCAGTATTTGAGTCGTACAATACTCCAGTGACTGTGATCAGCCCATACATTGGTTTCACAGCATTATAATGAGCACCCCATCGAGTTTGAGACAATCTTTTAACACACATGTGTGGCTCAATAAATGGATGAATGGACATTTTGTTTTCCCTCGGAATTGTCTTGTGGTCTTTTCAAATACAGGGTTTTTCATTTCGGGCTTCCGAAAGTATACAGCCCTGCGCTGACAACCGTTTGACATAGCTGTCAACCAAAGCGTCATATCGTTAGTTGAATGTCTGCCATTTTACAATATGGATCGTTTTAGCATAGCACAACGTGTTAATTTTGTTAAATTATACTATAAAAATGATGAGAAACCGGCAAATGATTTTCGAGCATTACGGACGGATTCTGGTCGTCATGGACGGCCTACAGAGCACACAATCGCTAATGCAGTGCGTAAATTCGAACAAACTGGATCCGTAGCGAATATTGTGAGACCTGTGCATCATCGTAATGTGCGTTCGGCCGAAAATATTGCTGCTGTTGCTGCCAGTGTGGAGGATGACCCGAATGCTTCGATTTCACGGCGTGCTCAGCAATTGGGCTTGTCAAACACATAATTGTGGCGAATTTTGCATTTGGACTTGCACCTACATCCATATAAAGTCCAACTGGTACAAAAATTAGAGCGTGGTGACCAAGGAATGCGTCGGGCATACGTCGATTGGGTGAACGAACAACAGCAGCAAAATGCTGAATTTTCGCATCAAATTTTCTTCAGCGATGAGGCACATTTCGAGCTCGGTGGCTATGTGAACACCCAAAATTTCCGTATATGGGGCTCAGAAAATCCACACGTGATTGTTGAGAGGTCATTGCATCCGCCAAAAGTCACTGTTTGGTGCGCATTATGGTCTGGTGGAGTTATCGGGCCGTATTTCTTTGAAAATGAGGACGGCGAAGCGGTAACTGTGAATGGTGAGCGCTATGGCCGCATGTTAACCGATTTTTTTTGTCATAAATTGAAGATATGGATACGGATGACATGTGGTTTCAGCAGGACGGCGCCATGTGCCACACAACACGACCGAACATGGCCATATTGCGAACGAAATTTGAGGGACGCATAATTTCGAGTTTTGGTGATGCCAATTGGCCGTCCAGATCATGCGATTTGAACCCGCTAGACTTTTTTTGTGGGGTTATGCGAAAGACCGTCTCTATGCCAACTCTCCGCAAAATCTTGAACATTTGAAAGACAACATTCGTGAAGTTATGACCGAGATACCGCCCCATATGTGCCGAAAAGTCATCGAAAATTACCTGTTCCGGATCAAGGTGTGCGAGGAAGCCTTAGGTGGACATTTGAATGATGTTGTATTTCACACATAATGGCATAAACCAAACTTTAATTTGAAATAAAAGTTTCATCGAAATTCGAATTCTAAGTGTGTTTTATTTCAATTTACTTTCGGAATTTAAAGTTGGAAAACCCTGTATATGCGAAATAATATTCTTTCGCTTCTGGTCTCTTTTCAACGTTCGACACTCAAATTATCAAAACTAGCTTATATCTTTTCCGTGATATAAAAAATCATCACGGGAACGCCTAGCTGACTGCCCAGATGTGTGCGAAATCATATTTTACCCCTTGGATGCATTCACAAGCAAACGATTTTGCATGTCTGTTCATCGCGGCAGCAAAAAATAAACAGACAGAGGTTAGCCAGCCGACGCATCATGTATTATGTATCCACCGCAGACCAATCGAGACTGAAATGAAATTTCAAGAAGCTATCCCAATATATAATGATTTAAATACAGTTGAACCTTGGTAATCCGCGAAATAGTCGGGCTAGATCACCGCGTATAACGGAAATCGCGGATAACGCAATGAGAGCTAAAAATGAGGTTCAAACACGAAAAAAAGATATTTTAGCATGAAAACTATTTTTTATCAATACAGAAATTATTGAACCATCTATCTGTAAGGTCGTGTACATCAGTGATCAGATGATGTGAAAGCCATAACCAAAACAAAATAGCAAGACTCTACCACTCACTTACAAATTTCGGGAAGGTTTATAGCATTACTAGGGAACTCGCATTCGCGGATAATCGAGGTTGTACTGTAGTTTGCTTTCGAAGCAGTTTTGATCTATCGAAACAAGTTTTTATGGCCAGTAAGTTTTCAGGATATGAATTTACACCCCAGTACAGAAAAGAAAGATGTAGTATGACGAAATTATGAACATAAAAAACCAAGAAAGATTCTATGACATGAACTTTTCCATAGTGATTTGTTTTGTTAGATAATCCCATAAGTAATAACCGGTTACGGTTAAAGGGGTGTCACCCCTCTAATGGTGACATCCGGGGCGGACCGCCATCTCCGCTCCCCATACACTACGCCACTGTTCAGTTGTTTGGTGGCAGTGGAAATCTTAAAGCAAATGTTCTGGAAAGCATGACCGCCATCCACTGTACCAGATGTGCGAGTGGAAATTGTCCGGTCCTTTCGATGAAGAATACACATAATTTTATGGAGAACCTCAAATATTTCTATTTGAAGTACATGGCATCCATTTTAGGAGCTTCTGGTTCTTTCCAACGGCTTTCAAACGATGGCCAACCGCTGTTCGGGACACTTCAAATGATTTTGCTAATTTTGATTGTGTGTGGGTTAGGAGGAGCAGCTGGTCTTGGCATTTTTGTTAAAAAGTTAATAAACGTAGGATTTGAAGTCCGTCGCTGAAAAAGTTACGAATCTCACCGTGCAAATGAACAACTCAATCAGACCCTCACACAGCACAAGCTGTCTAGAATTCTAGCCCGCAATTTGTACTGTCAGTTGCTCACAAACCTAGGCAAGTAGTTCCGGACTGAAAACGGGACACGTAAACAAAAAAAAAAATCCCATCTTTTCAAGAATTTTTTTAAGTGAATGAAACCTAGAATAAAGCCAAACAATTAAACATTTGTTCCTTGTCGTGAAATATTAGACCCGAAATTTTTAGATAGAAGTGGAAAAATGATTTTTCGAACCACCCTAATGAAAAAATTAAAAAAATTGTTGATTTTTGTACCTACTTTGTTTTCTACCAGGCAAAAATATTTAGATAATTATGATTTTTGGAAATTTTCTCATAAATTTTGTCACAATCCATGAAAGTTCTATTTGAAAATTATTTATGATTTCAATATAGTCGTGACTTTTCCGTTGTCCACATATTGTTCATCATGGGAAAATCATTCCAACTGATGCGATGCTACTAAACACATAAAATATAGTAAATTAGCTAAGTTACATATAAACTAATTTTTCATTTCTAAGAATATTTACATCCAACGATTAGCAAATGGCAAGGATTATTAGTTCAATCTCATCTCATCAATTTCAATTACTTAAGTTGTTGTGTACTCATCAAACAACATGTTTTCATTCATCTGAAAAAGTAGATTTTTACTAATGCTACTTTGAATGGTCAATTAGGAATGGACTTAAAATCCATTTATACTGTTGTGACTAACTTTTCATTTTTCAATATACTCCAACGCAGTATCGTGAAATCATCCACAGTTTAAATAGATTTAGTTTACTGTGTTTCATCTAAATCAACTAAACTTTCACCACCACTTTGCTCCTCACTAGTCAGAAATGCTTCTTTCCTTTTATGTTGAAGAGTTCTATTTTTTGTAGATCATTTATTCTTACAGGCTCAGTTATATAAGTTTGATGAAGCCAAATTCTAGATCTATTTTTAATTCTAAAGTATATTCACAATTTGCTTATTCTACGGTTAATATAATGGGGAATCGATTACCCGCACGACCAAACAACATGCTCGATGTCGTGATAACCTTGGCTACAAACGCAGAAAAAGAACTCTACATCTCTTCTACACGAATCGTGTAATTGTGAAGATATTTACAAAGTTTTACAACTGAGCTTTCAATATCGATTGCATGTTTAAGACAGTTGTGTGAAATCTCTGCGAGTACCAAGTGTAAATCCCAATTCATTCATCAGATGTTCATTCGAATAAAATTATTGAAAATAATGATAGTGGAAAATTAAGGAATATAAGAAAATTCTGTATACTCAAAATACGGTACAAATTGATAAAAAGACGGGACAACCACAATCGGTCAAAAAAACGGTACTGTCCCGTTAAAAACGGTACGTTTAGCAGCCTATCAAAGTGGCTTCTCAAAAGATACTGGAGAGATACTCTGGGACCCTCATTCTGTGGAGCGCATAAGCGATGGCCTCCCAACTGGAACTTTTGAACGCGTTCTTAACGTCAATCGTTAAGTATCGGTTATCTTTAATACTAGTCTGTTTGGACGCCTGCTCGACACTTTTACGAGCGCTATTCGCACAGTGATCGGAAAATCGAGAAGGCATCCAATAATATCCAATGTAGATCTCCCTTACCAGAATTAGAGTTGTCTATCCGACAGTCAGTGGGCTTCCTCCGTGCATTCCGTCAACCTATTGAGGATGATTCTATTCAGAAGTTTCACAATAGTGACCAGCAGGTATATTCTTCTATACGATGCTGGAACACCCGGCGTCTGGCCAGTTTAAGTAACAGAGCTAGTTTTCGTATGGATGGAAGCTTCGATCACTTTCCTTCGTTTATACACTTCTACACTTCATCACTTTCATTCATTTATACACTTCTGCTTTACCGTCCAGAACAAATCAGGGAATGCGAGGACTGCCGCTTTAAGAACCACATTAACGATTCCATGTACGTTTTGGTACTTTTCACTGCTGCTGATAGTTCCCATTAGACACCTTTCTACGTTTAGCATTATCAGCATTAACTCTCTATATGAACTGGGTGACCAAGTCGTCAAATCATGTTACGGGAATGGCGCCTGCACAATAACCATTAGCTTTTTAGAACACATCCCGGCGAGTGTCGTTGGGAATTTGAACATTGCCATCGCCACTCAGCAAGTATTGCCTCAAGGACGTCTTGGCGTAGCTCCCTGAAGCAACTAGATTTACTCTACTTGATCGCCCCTTCAATTGCGGTCCTAGCCTTTCTAAATTCAACTTTCCACTCATCTCTGATGTCGTTGATTGCTCATTGAAGGCGCCCACTTCCTTAGTCTATACTCGCCTTCCGTTTCCTGGTCCGCTGGTCCAGGGCAGTATGTAGGCGGCTCACAAAGGCTCGTCCAGAGCTTTGATTTCAAGGATATCCTTAAACAACACTCGCGAACTACCGCTTTATTCGTGAGCACTCGCCAAGTCGCACCATCAAACTTCTTACTTTCTTCGAAACCGATCCTTTGTTCTATTTTACGCGACTAATCGTTCTATTCAGCGCGATTCTTTTGTACTCGCGACTTTCTTTTCTTAAACGCGCGACGCTCGGTTTAGTTGAACCTTTCGGTTCAAATGTTTCTTCAACCCTTTCACTACGAGCGTCGTCTATAGACGACAACAGGATGATACTGCACATCGATCACACCAGCTCGATGTACATGCTTTTCGGCGCTTCCATCCGTTTAGCGGTAGCACTTCGATGGAGCACTCTACCGCAGTGAAAGGGTTAAAAGCTAAAAATTAAAAGTATGTTAAAGATTTTAACATATTAGATATAGTAAATTTTATCATTGTATTGCAATAGATTGTTAGGGAGTGTTCAAATTGATTGGTTCAAAACCAACATGAATTCACCATAAAATAACTGAGCATAAAGCACTTGGAAAATTCTCGTAACGAGATCGATATCTTATTTTTTAACTTTCCATATGTTTCTGAAAACTAAACATATACGTAACATATGAACCGCAAAGTGAACGTAGGACTAACAATAGGACAGCAATAAATAAGTAACAAGCATATAAATCTCAGACATTTCATCTTTTAGACATATCACTTCGTTTAGCCGGAAAAGAATTATTAACTCCAAAGGGGGCATCGATCCCTCCTCGGAAATACCCAGGAAATACCCAAATAGTACCCAGTCCCCAAGCCCCGACAATTGGAATCATCGTTGATCCGGGGCAGGATTATTATCACTTGAGAAGGAATGGATTCCTCCTCGGAATCACATAGTAAAAATAAGACCCCCTTCCCAGCAATTCCAACTTCCCAATAACAACGATCGATTGCAGCATTCGTAAACAAATATTGATATGTAATATAATATCCACCACATCATATCATATCGTGTGCTTCACTATCAAATCCATAGTCAATGGCACCCATCGGTAACGAATTATCATCGATACCTCGATTTTCGCTAAATGCTCCGTTAGGTCCGACTGCAGAAGAGAAACGGAAATAATGTGATTATCATACAACTTCGTTTTGCCAGAAAGTGATTATTAATGCTCAAAGGAGGAATCGAGGCCCCAGCGCAAATTTGAATCGACTATCGTTTGCGGCATTCGTACACAAATAATTTTGTAACGCAGCTTTCATCAAAATGATTTCTTCGATATGGTGAAATATCCTCTATCACAAATTTCGTATTCTTCATTATCAAATCCATAGTCAATGGCACCCATCTGTATCGAATTATCATCGACACCACGACGGCGACGGTTCCCGGTCGCTGGCGATGTGGCTTTTTCACACTTCCTGCGGCTGGTGCGCTTTCGCGGTGCCTTACCACCGATAGATTTACGAGCTGTCTGCTTGGTCCCAATGAAACGAGTCCTCACGGTGCGCGAGTAGAGGTAGAAATGAACGAAAGCAAAGGAAGTGTCATGTTTTATAGCCATCGATTCAACTGCAGAAGAGAAATGAATTTGGAAAAGAAGACCATAATGCATAGGCGTCTGAGTGCGACCGTCCTCTTCTCACATCGCCACATCAACTGAATGGATTTCCAGAGCGTATGCGAGTTTATATACGGTTTCAATAACCTGTTTTCTAAGCAATTTTAAAGCTATTGAAACAAGTTTTCGGATCAACAATTAACAATCATATAACTCGTGGACATTTTGTCTTTCGAATGAAATAATTATCATACCACTCCGTTCAGCCGGAAAAGAGGTATTAACGTTCAAAACCTTGCAGTTCAGCGTCACTCTCTCGTTTTAGAAACTTTGAACTTACACCCCGGTACAGAAATGAGAGACGTAGTCCTACGTCAAAATCTGTAAATACTGTATAAAATCCCAAAAATCTGTAATCTGTATGTACAGATTCTTGGTTTCAAAAAGTCTTAAAAATCTGTAGAAATACAGATTATTCTGTAGATATGGTAACCCTGGCAACGACTGGCAGGGAATCAGCTGCTTTACGTCCCTCACCAAAGAGGTAAGTTCCAACGTGAAGTACATCACCCACACCAAGTTGCCATTGAAGGTGCTTCTTTGGGTAACCATCAGCGAAAAGGGAATGTCAAAGCCGTTCTTCTTCCGTTCGGGACTTGCGGTGAACTGGGAGATTTACAACACAAAGGTTCTGCCGGAAGTTGCCTCCTTCATTCAAAAATATCATTCGGACGAGAATGTGGTGTTTTGGTCGGACCTGGCCTCCGCCCATTACGCGAAGAAGTCGCTAGAGGACCGCTTGAAGATAGATGTTGTTCTGAAGTTTGCCAACTCTCCGAACGTCCCCCAGCTGTGACCCACCGAGAATTTCTGGGCAAACCTGAAGCGAAGGGTCTGCTCCCTCAATTTTGTGGCAAAAAGGAGGTTAAACTAATGGCTAAGGAAGATATACACGAAAAACATGCCAACAAGTATGTTCTCGACAGCAATGGCGAAAGTTCCGATCAACTGCGGGGAGGCCGAACGACAGGGAGTCGAAATATTTTTGTGATGTGGTCAATAATATCATGTTTTATGGAAAATGAAAAATCTGGAATTTAATTATGTTTTGTGCTTTTTTTTTATCGCCGTCCGAAAATTTTTATGGCAGCGTTACGAGTACATTATGTACTAGTCCATTAAAGTGAAAGCGTGGAACGTTGACGTCAATTATTATTAGATTAAAAAGTAAAACGCACGTTATATGCGTTTTACTTACAACAAAAATAAAAGTTTGTTACGTTTATGTGCGTAACAAACTTTTATTTTTGTTTGTTACTTTGTTAAGCGGTCCACTCATCTGCGCAGTTCAGGAGGTTATCTCTTTGGTCTTGTCAATAAGCATTGAACAAACTAAACACAACATGAGGCTGGTAATTGGCATTGAAGATTTCGATACGTAGATAAGCGGGAGAGTGACTAACTTGAGAACATGATCTCCTGGTACACAGCCATTTCGAGTTTAGGCTGAGATTGTGATCCCGGAATGGCCACCGGTGATCCGGAAGTAATCGAATCGGCCCTCAATTGATACTTCTAGATCAAACAGATTGAATTGACCTTTGAATGGGGATTTATTTGCATGCATATAGTATCACACGAGGATACATAGGCTGATCAATGTCTGTCTGTGGTTGGAATTAAAAATCGGTAAACACATATTTTATTTACCTAATTATCATAATCATTTATTTTACTTGGTTCAACGAATATAATCTTTCGGACTAAAGTGGAAAGACGTTTGAGCGGTTTGATGGTAAACTAATGAAATGTTATGTCTACTCCTCGGGTATTTATAAATCGTGTGTGGGGGGATCAGGCCTGTGTTTCACCGATTGCCCGGTTAGTTTCAAACATAGGAGACGATCCTTTGGTTGAGTCCGACGGAGCGTTAGCGAATAATAATTCGGTGTTTTTCCACTTCACCTCTAGGTACTTGAATAAATATTGGTATTCATTTCTGCTTTCCTGTGCCGAAAGATCACTTACCGTCTCACCATACTGAATGTTAATTATTGGATTATTACTTCGGTGTTTTTCTTACTCCGACTACTGTTCAACTTGTAAGCAGCTATTTCGAGATTAGGCAAGATTATGATAACCATGTAGTGCAATGAAATGCATATAAAGGAGTGAAAAATACAATAGGCCGTATGAATAAAAACAAAATTCACCTTTACTTTACTTCATTCGAACAGTCGAGCAGTGAGATTAAGTTTTTACTACATTTGGTATGAATAAAAGAAACAACAAAGTATTTACTTTTCGAAAATGGAAGTTTAGCTGATTTCGTATGAAAAAAACAGCATTCATCAAGTATTTACTTCGTTATAATTAAGTATGATCATGAGCATACTTTGAATCTGATGATGTGAACATTTTCATTCAAATTTTAACATTTGAAAACTGGCTTCGTGTCTTCTAATATGATAGTTATTACACTAACGAGATAGGGACCCAAATTATGGTCCCTAATTGAAAGTCGCCACCAGACGTCGACACTATTCCTTTTTCATCGCGAATTTACGCTTTGTCCAAAAAAAAACGTTTTGAAACGAAACCTAAACAATCAGTTGATAGATGTTTGACAAAGTAAAAACTATGTTCGAATTCGAAAATCAAATTAGTAAAGTAAACTTTTATTCATACGAATTCAAGTAAATACTAGGAAAGTTTACTTTACGGGCAGAATAACGTAAATACTTTGTTTTATTCATACGACCTAATGAATGGCCACCAACTTCGTCGAATATGTACCTTTTCATATACCGCACTAGAAAAGTCGCTCGAGAACAAGTTTCACTGTATTCAAATACAACGACAATTTTGAATTCGGTTCATCGATTTCGAGGTTCATTTTTATTTCTCCTACTGAAATATAGACAGCGCTGACTTGTGGCACATCAGACGAAGTCTCGGATACAAACAAAACCGATTCTCAATGACAGTACTTTATGCTTAGCTTCAATGATGTGTTTATGAATAAAGTGGGGGAGGACAACATATTTTATCAAGAAGAAGGTATGGATTGACTTGATTATTTCAAGAAATAACTCAAATAAAAGCTCTAATCTTCTAGGATGAAAATAAGAAGGCGATTTCTACCTCGTACAATCCAGGATGCTGTCGCAACAGCTTTTATGGCTGCGATAATCCCTATAACTTTCTGGTTCGAAGTGTACGTGGTGATTCCAGATATCCATGGAGCGGATTCCATATACAATTGGATTCATTTGATGCCAGCTTTGTTTCTGTTGTTCAATATCAGTGCCAATATGCTAGCCACCGTGATGTGCGATACAAGTTGCCAAAATGAAATCGTCCAGGCACCAGCGAATGTTGTGATTTCCGCTGGCGGCAGTTCGATATCCTGGCGGTTATGTTCAACATGTGAAGCAGTGGCACCACCGCGATCTTGGCACTGTAACACGTGCGGGGTGTGTGTACTGAAACGCGATCACCACTGCGTCTTCACGGGATGCTGCATCGGTCACAAGAATCATCGTTATTTCATTGTTTTTCTACTGTACCTGTTCATTGCGACAACATACGCGAGTATACTTAACAACTATTTCATGTGGTTCGTTCGGGGAGAAGAGTTTCGTAACTGGACCTCGCTGCTGAAAATAGTTTTCCCGCTAGCGATGCTGGTGATTGATACCTCAACGAAGCAGTATTATCTAGTCATTTATTTAATCAATATGGTGGGGATGTGCTTCACGGGTGTTTTGTTGGTTTACCACGGAAAGCTGATTCTGAGCGGGAGAGTCGTACACGAGCGTAACTGCCGTGATTACGATCTTGGACCAATGGAGAATTTGAGAATGGTGCTGGGCAAACGATGGCATTTAACCTGGCTGTCTCCCTTCATTCTAAGTGAATTGCCACACAACGGAATAAACTGGGATTCAATTCAGCAGGAGGCGTCAAAAAGTAAATAGTTTAAGACGAATATATACACCCTGATATTTTTATCTAAATAAGTGTACTTCATTGTAGAAAAAAGTGATTTTGTTGAATGACTTCATTTTTTTAAATTTATTTAAAAAAAATAAACAAAATTTAAGAAGTGTGCCTTGTTTGTATTCTCGTTCATTTTTTTTTGACGTAGGACTACGTCTAACCGGAAAATATAGGGGGTGAAATGGAAATCTAGGCACTGAACAAGTAGGGAAAAATGCAAGATTTGGAATGCTTATAACTCGAGCATTTCTCAATAGGTCGCAAAGGTTTTTGCATCAATTGATAGGAAATATATCTACGTATCTATCATAACGAATAACATTTCATTTTTTTTGAGATAAATTATTGAATAATTGTGAAATATCAAGCATTGTCCAAATGCACTATGTGCCCATTTTTGATTGGTCCATTTTGTGCTCCTCAAATCGTACCGACCAAAACGGGCAACCAGAGCAGCAGCGAAATACAATGAACCCGATTGGAAAGGAAAAAGAAAAAATATGAACGAAACATTGGTCGCAGTCTCACACATACGTAATTCTCGAGCCAGCCAGTCAGCTTAAAAATCCCCGCTCCGCTGCCGTAACGATCATTCTCATCCAAACCGTACACCACATCAGTTCGCATCACAACACATCAACAAACCAACCCAATCAGCCATGTCTGGACATGGCAAAGGAGGAAAAGTGAAGGGAAAAGCAAAATCCCGCTCGAACCGTGTTGATCTGGAGTTCCCCGCAAGGGTAGCTAGGCCGAGCGCGTTAGTACCAATGCACCAGTCCACCTAGCCGGCGTTATATAGTTTCGGCCGCCGAAATGATCGAGTTAGCTGGCAAAGCTGCTCGCGACGATAAGAAAACCCGCATTCGGAACAGAACACATTCGGTTCGGTGGACATCAATACAACAGGCAGTTGCAGCGAGTGGCGAGTGGCAAATGCAATCGCAAAACGGCATCAGGTAGCAGAAGAAAAAAGTTTGTTCTTTATATAAACTGCTTTGGTGGCAAATCCAGAACAAGGCGGCATCGAGGGCGTTCGAAATGGTTTTTTTCAAAACCACGAGTACTAAGTTTTCTAAATTGGAACCATTCCATAAAACAAGGCGCTTTTCAGGGCCATTAAACCTTCCAAAAAAGAGTTTAGGAAATACAGTTCAATGCTTTCTAAAACATTATCCAAAATAATGATAAAACACAAATTGATGTTTTCATAATTTGTTTGCAAACATAGAGATCCAAATTATGACCCCACATTGAAAGTCGACACTGTACCACTGTCATCGGAAATGTTCAATTACAGGTTAAAATCGCCTCCAATGCGACACTGAGTGGCACTTCGGCGCGTCGCATTAAATATAATTTACTGTACAACATGTCACGAGCTGGAAGGGAAGAAATTTTCCAACTGTGAAAGCTGTGGCGAGTGGTAAACGCAATCGTTAAACAGGAAGGTTTAGTCGAACAAGATGGGGATATCGAGTGATAACAAAACAATAAACTCTTCAAATTAAAGATAATGTTGTGATCCTGAAAAGGACCCTTTTTAGCCTGCATGTGAATCCAACGAGCGAACAAATCGTAATGAATGTATTTTTATGCCATCGCTGCCTTTTAACGCTCTTTCGTTCGTCTCGTTGGACTCGCCCCTTTGGTTGAGTCAGCCGATTTGACTCTATCCTGTGACCGTGTACCGCTAAAGTACAAAATGCGCGAATCCGCTGAAAAATATCTTATTCTCTTTCAAACCGTAAATCAGTGTTGGTGGTGGTTGTATGGCATCGTTTCACATCACATCGCATCAACGGATTGGTGCCGGAGCACCAGTATACCTAATAGCGGTTATAGAATTTCGGCCGCCGGAGTGCTCGAGTTGGCTTGCAAAGCTGCTCACGACAATAAGAAAACCCGCCTACAGAACAGAACACATTCGGTTCGATGGCAACAACTAGTTTCAGCAAGTGGCAAACGCAATCGCAAAACGGCAGCAGGTAGAAGAAGGAAAAAGTTAGTTTATACAGACTGTTTTGGTGGCAAAACCAACCACCGTAAAACACGGCGCTTTTCAGGGCCATTAAACCTTTCAAAGAAGAGTTATTAAAAAATTTTACACAACACCAATGCATTCTAAAGTGACATAATATGACATATAATATAAACTGATTTATTTTGTTTATGGTTGTTCTTGAACTTATTGGTTTGGGGTCTTTTAAATTGATCATTCAGTTTTCACAAACCCATGCATGGTTTCCGAATTAAAAGTGGCTTCAAATTACAACACATCGTATGCAGGATGGCATTAACGAATTTTCTCGTTACCAAGAACTGCTTTCTTTGGTTGATAACTGATGTTGAAAATTGACTGACGTTACATCTGCATTGTATAGAAACATAACTAAGGAGCAACATGATGAGCTATGTATTTCCTGCTGCTCTGTCCTTATTTTAAAGGACTTTAATCCTGTGTTAATTTACTGTTGGTTTTTCAGAACGCTTATAGCTAGTTTAATTCTCGACATATCGTAGAGTTCGTCTCCAAAACCTCAGTTCTTTTTCATTTCTATTTACTTTGTTTGCGGAGATACAAATCTTACAATTCATTCGTCTTCGAAACCACAGTTTAAGGTACGGTAATGTGCTCAATAGTGAAATATATGATAGTGAATAAGCTGATGACCACCTATGCATTCCCTATCACAGCCATCATTTTGATTGTACGATATGTGCATACGCCGAAAGATGCCCGGCGTTGAACATTTAATAAGTACAAAGCCTTCAGAAAAAAAATAAAGAATCAACTATGAGATAGTAAGAAAAAATTGTTGTGGAGTCGATCTGGCGTAGTGGTAACATCCATGCCTCTCACGCTAAAGATCACGAGTTCAATTCTCACTCCCGACATTCTTCCCAAAATGGAAGTAAAAAGTGACAAACCAGCCAAATGAGTTAAAAATCACTATAATACAGATAAAAAAAAAGAAAAAATTGAGAAAGTTTGTAAAAAAAAGCAAAAACACAACACAAAAGTTCTTTTCAGAACCCCCAACATGTTCATAAAGAGTAAACAGTAAACTAATCCATTTTTCAGGTAGATAGGTGGGTATTCACGTAGGAGAAGAAAATAAAACAATATATTTAAAAAATATATTTAGCAAAAGCTGTCCCCTTTGTATAGTCCTACGTCACTCCGGTTATGTTCCCGACATTACTCACCCGTCTTTTTTATTTAGCGTCTTAGCTATCAAACACAACAAGCAAGTTTCCAGTCAAAGTTATTAACTCAAGAGAAAGTCAATGAAAAGAATGTTTACCAAGTGTTTTGATTCGATTTGTTTATGCTACCCACCACTAACCGTCTATGGCGCTGCGCACAGTACAACTGTAGCCATGTACAGCGGTAAAATAGGTCGGTACAGGTACAGCGATTGTACCGAGTTACTTGCTTGGTTCTAGCGCTGTACATGGTGACAGACATACATTTTTCGAAGTACAACGGTAGTACAGCTGTATGTCTGTCATAAGTATTAGCAGCTATGACATGAAAACTAGTACTAGAGTGTACACACGATAAAATTATTTTCTCTATGTTATAGCTAAAAACTATTACTCGCAAGTCATGACTATTAACTATCATCTCCTAGTGTTGGTGTTTCTACGATGCTATACCTTAGTTTTCTATCACATAGCTCACTATATACTAGAAGTAGCGTCCGTGGGGCAGCACCTTTATGTCAACGTTAGTCCTACGTCCACTTTGAGGTTATATCAAAGATATAACCCACTTCTAGTTTTTTGTTCGAAAACATTTGAGCAATTTTGAAAAAAAAGTTTCCGAAAAATCACTGAAGTCTGTGAAGTTCCATACAGTTCATACATCGTTCGAAAATAAACAATTATAAGTATTATGGGCTATAAGCTAAATCTACATTTGAATCACATTCTTTGTAGAGTCCAAACATGCTATACATTCTACCAGAGCTGCGGCAACACAAATGAGCTAGGTACTGCTTTCAATGTGATGGGCAATATGCTGTAGCGTGTGATTGGGTGGTGGCCAATCAACCCGAGAATGTGAAAATTGAGTATTAAGGGTCCATCATTCAACATAACTTAGCTTACTCATTATATTTTATGTGTGTCTGGTAGAACCGCATCAGTTGGAATGATTTTTCTTTGATGAACAATAATGGGGACAACGGAAAAGTCACGACTCAATATTGAAAATATAAGCAATTGTCGAATAGAATTTTTATCTGGATTGTGACAAAATTTATGAGAAAACTTCCAAAAAAACATAATTATCAAAATATTCTTTCCCGGTAGAGAAAAAAGCAGGCACATATACAACCATTCCAGGCCAAAGCGATATGGTGGTTCTCAGATCTTCGTTGAAAATGGTAGTTTTGTTCCTTATCGGAAAATATTAGACACGTATTTTTCATTTTTTCATTAGATTTTTCAGACCAATCTTTTTTTTCTCTTTTTCTAATATTCTAATATTTTGAGATAAGAAATAAAACTACCACTTTCAACGAAATCTGAGAACCACTGTCCATGTTTGGCATGGAATGTCTGTATGTTTCATTGTTTTGTTGCATTCTCGGTTTCATTCACTCAATAAAATTCTTTAAAAAATGGGATTTCTGTTTTTTTTGCTTACTTGTCCTGTTTTTAGTCCATGACTATTTGGTCAGCCTACACGAATACGAACGCTGCCCAAAACATCAACAGGAGGAGTTCAAACCTGTAATTGGTATGTACAGCGCACACCAGTTAATGAATGAAAACGGCCTAAGACTCACCGATTTCGACACCGCTGACAATATGGCCTAACGCAGTATTTTACGTCCAACTCAAATTTCTCCACCAAACAGAATCTCAGATCGACCATGTTCTGATAAACGATTCTCGGACATAACTGACGTCCGAACCTACCGAGACGCTAACATCGATTCGGACCACTACCTAACGTTTGCATTAAAAAAAGGGACAAAAATTGCCGATTTTTCATGGGTTTCTTCACCTTCACACGCACTGACGAAACAACCCATGCAGCATCAATCATAGTAACCCATGAGTCAGCAGGAAAAAAATGACAGCTCCATCAGTCGAACTCTAACCGTGAAGCTACTCCGTTCAGAAGTGTGCGCGTTCAAAGAACGGTACCCCGCCGCATCAAAAACGGACATCGTGCGGCACTTTGTGGACGCCAGATACGCCTGTTCCTTCGCACTATTGTACAACAATCAGAGCATCGAATGAAAGTCCGGTTCCTGACGGCCGACGCCCCTGAGCAACAAGAAGCTCCAAACGATGTTCATTTTCCCGGCGAATCGCGACGTGGTGATGGACGGCGAGACCTATCTCAACCTGGATGGCAACGACTGGCAGGGCACTTCGTATTTTACTTCCCCTACGAAGGAAGTGAGCTCCGAAGTGAAGTTTATTTCACACACCAAGTTCCCCAAGAAGGTGCTGCTATGGATGACAATTAGCGAGAACGGGATGTCAAAGCCGCTCTTCTTCAACTCCGGACTGGCCGTGAACGGGGAAATTTATAGTACGAAGTGCCTGCCGGAAGTTGTATCGATCATCAAGAAATACCATGAGCGAAGACGCGGTGCTTTGGCCGGATCTACTCGAAGCGAACGTTAAAGGAGATGGAGCGGCTGAATATGTTGTACCCAAGTCGGCGAACCCACCCAACGTCTCCCAGTTGCGTCCCATCGAGAATTTCTGGGCAAACCTGAAGCGTAAGATCTACTCTAACAATTTTGTCGCGAAAACTGAGAAGGAATTGATAAATAAAACGAAGAAAGAACTCAAAAACATGCCTACACGCATGTTTTCGCCCGCCATGGCAAATGTTCCGGTTAACTGCCGGAAGGCCACTCGCAAGGGTGTAGATTTTTTTTGCAAGTGGGCTAATATAATTACCTTCCATGAGAAATTGATCAAACTCAATTATCTGTATTAGTTTTTTTACCACCATCCGAATAAAGTCCATTTTTTCAATGCAAACGTTAGCGATGGTTAAGATGCGCACAACACGAAGAAGACTTGTAAACACCCAGAGTATTCGAACGACGGGTGTTAACACTTTAAGGACCGGGAAGAAATATGTAAAATATACGCCTGGGACCGCATGTTTTGACTTGTGCCAAGTTGCTTGCTTTGCTTGCAAGTTTTTAAGAGGCTTTAAACTTTGCAGTTCATTCGCCTCTATGTGTGGAGTTAGCGGATGAAAGCTCAGCGGATAAAAGTTTTTGTTGCGTGCGAGTTTCTGTTCAACGTCTTGCTGGATTTAATGAATAATGAATTATTTCAGTTGAAAAAAAATGATTGTTTATCAAGTAACAACCTTCAAAATCATACTCATTAGATAAAGAATTTAATCATTCATCTTTCCACATAATTCTTTTTTTTTCTTAATCGTGACAGAGAAAAGTTATGGACTGAAACGTAAGCAGGGGTCAATATAGGAAAATATACAGAATTTTTAAAATCAAAAAAAAGTTGATCGAATAGAATTATCGAAGTTATTCGATAGAGAAATATTTCACCTATCTTCCAGCCACAATTTTATTAATCGGAAAAGGGTCTGAGAAATGTTATAGGCCAAGTTGTATGGGAGGGAGTCAACCGCGAGTAATCCGTTTTCTACCTTACTAACCATAGAATTAGGAAATTGTTCATTTATAGTTATAGAAATATAGTTAAGAATTCTGCTCCTGAAAACTTATGTAACTGAGCCTGTAAGAATAAACGAATTAATAAAAAATAAGTTGTATGGGTGAAATAAATTAAAATTAAGAAAATTGAAAAAAGTTATTCGGAAGGACCCAAAACACATTTTCGAGATAGTACTCATTCGATAAAGAATATTTTTATTTATCTTTAGCCAAATTTTCATTGGTCCGAAAAGGGTTTGAGAAAAGTTATTGGCCAAAACGTTCACGAGTTGTACGGGGGAAAGGGTCTGTCTGGGTAAGGAAGTAAAAAGTAATAAGGAAGTAAAAAGTAAAAAGGAAGTAAAAATTTCTATTGTACAGAAATTTTAACTATTTTTCGAATCCATATCCATAGGATCTATGGTGAAAACGTACCTTTCAATTTTTAGCACACCATTCTCAATAGCTTTGAGATAAAACATTGAAAAAATACTGAAAGTGCATCTTACTATGATATATCGAGAAACATAATCAAAAATTAAATTCCTAACAAATTGAAGTACTAAAAAAATCTTGAAATAACGATTTTTTTTTGTATTTAGAGATCCAGTACTACTATAATTCGTATTTAAATGTGTTCCTACGCCTTTTATAGATATGTATGATTTTTTTCAGATACTAATAAGAAAAGATTCATGTTCTCCTATCTGTGAAAATATAGTGAAAAAATGAGTTTTCCTTTATTTCCCCATTCTCAATAGGCTTGGAAATGAAAATTTGAGAAAATACTCAAAGTACATCTACTATGATGTACCGCGGCAAATTATAACAAAATTCTATCCCATGCGTTAAAAAATCCTGGATGTATAGAATTTATTAGAGTTTTCAAAACTGTTTTTCGTTGATTATTTATTGAACTATTTATTATAAAATACGAATTCGAAATTTTTCGTTCATGCAATAATATATCAATACTGAATGGTCCACAACAACGTTATAGAAATCAAATGCAAGATAGTTGATAACGTTGATTGAATTTGCTATCTTTGAAAAAACAGAAATCGATTTCTCATTTCTTCCCGATATTTTTATCCACTACATCTACATACATCGAAATACAAATTTCTCTGTAAAATATTCCGTGTAAATCCTAGTAAATTATGCTTTAAAGAGATTTATATTTCATCTTCATGCGTTGATATTTTGACATTTTAAAAATCGCCTAAAATTTTCGACTTCGCACTTTGTTCCATCATATTTTTTTTCGAGTGTGAAAAAGTTCTATTTGCACTTTTAATAAATTTATTAATTTCCATACTACAACTTGTATACATTTTGGCCCATACCTTTTTTCAAACCCTTTTCCGGCCAACGAAAATTTATCCCTATTCAATGAATTTTTTTTTTGTCTATATTATAGTGACTTTCAACACATTTCGGCTGGTTCATCACTGTTACTTCCATTTTTGGAAGAATGTCGGGAGTGAGAATTGAATTCGTGATCTCTGCGTGAGAGGTATGGATGTTACCACTACGCCAGATCGCCTCCACCCAAAGAATATTATCTCAAAAATGTGTTTTGGGTCCTTTCAAATAACTTTCTTCAATTTTCTTTATCATAATTAACACAACTTGGCTTATAACTTTTTCCATACCCTTTTTCGATTAAGAAAATGTTTCTTTATCGAATAACTTCGATAACTCTATTCGAACAACTTTTTTTGATTTTCAAAATTCTGTAAATTTTCCTATATTGACCCATACTCACTTTTCGGTCTATAACTTTTATCTGTAACGATAAAAAAAAGAATTATGTGGAAACATGTATGATTCAATTCTCTATCTAATGAGCATAATTTTGAAGGTTGTTACTTGATAAACAATCAATTTATTTCAATTGAAATAATTCATTATGCATTAAATCCAGCAAGACGTTGAACAGAAACTTGCACGCAGCAGAAACTTCTATCCGCTAATTTCACACAAGTCCGTAAAGAAGGAACGCGAAAGCGAGAAATCTCGTGAGCGGTCCGCAAAGTGTTAAGAACCATCTTCGGCTGTGTACAGGAGGACGGCGTATGGAGGTGAAGGATGAACCACAAGCTCACGATACTCACCGGTGAACCCAGTGTCCAGAATGTGATCAAAAGATACGCTGGGCAGGACATCAGGCCATGTTGTAAAGAAGTTAAGACAAACTGAATAAATGAATGAGTTTGGTTCGGTTGGTTTGGCTTCTAGTATATTCTTAAATTTATTTTAATAAACCAAACAATACCAAAACATCAAATATTGAATATGATAGAAAAAGATTAAACTCATTTTGAAAGACTTATGGGTGATGAGTCAACTGATTCAAACTAAGCAATATTACGCAATATTATAATTTTAAAAGACAAAAACTGTCATATAAAACTTATTCTTTATTGCGAAAACAAATTAAAAATGCACTCAGAATACTTCGTTAGCATCACATCGGAAGAACTCCTGATTATTACTCGTATATTTATTCCGCGATTATTCCTCATTGTTAATCTGCTACTGACTAGCGCGATTGTAACTCAGAAAAGCAATGTACGAAATCTGTAATGGCAATCCACGATTATATCCACATGGCAAACTGGGATCAATCCTCTCAAAACACCATCTCTTCGGTATTGGATGTCATACTGCTGGCTCGGTTGGTTCGCTGAAGCTGGAGCAGTTCTCTTATCAGGGAGGACTTTTCCCTCTCCAGCAGTGACAACTTTTCGTTCTTTTGATTGACCTCCTCCGAGAGTTGGACATTCTGTTGTTTGAGACGCTTGACCGATTCCGTTGATTGGTGTGATTGACTGCCGCCAACGGTGCCCGCCGCTTGAGACTGAGGCTGAACGTGGGGCTGGACGTGATGGTAGGGTACGGCACCAGGAGGACGCAGGGCTAGATTCATATGCATTGGAAAGCCACCTCGTTCCCAGCTCTCTGCCAGGGTCATCAGATGACGATTGACCTCGAGCACCCGTGCTCGTTGTAGGTCAAGTCTTTCCTGGTGGGCATCGGACCATGTTTCCTGTAGGAAAAGAAGGACAGTGAAGTTAATAAAAGCATATTCATCATTGCAACAACATTTTAATCTGAAACATCTTCAATGAGGCGTTGAGTAGCATCAATGGTTATCAAATTTATATGTTTTCGGTTCAATATTCGTTGAGACTTGGGAAGTTCCCCGATAAAAAAAATCAAAATGCATTCGTCTCAGATTTAGACCGGAATCGGAACACCGCGTTATACGACGACATTTCAGCTGTTAACGCTTTATAAAACACTTACAACACGCTCGGGACAGTTAATCTTAGACGCCAATTTCTAGGAATTAATTTTAATATTTTCATAGTCATACATCAATTTCTAGGAATTATTATTTATTTTTTCATGAGTCGTCAAACCTCAAACAATTGAGCCAGTATTCTGAAAAATTAACGTGGAATTAGGTAGCTGATTCGGAATATTTCAGGAGATAATAAAGGATCACATTTGATGAAAAAAAATCCTCCTACGCATTGGGTTAATTCTCAGCTATCACAGAGTTCTTGAACTTTTCTTAAGCTTAATTTTATGTCTTGAGCTGACTCTAAATCAGAAAGTCGCTACTTTCACTGATTATGCTGCTCATTTGAAAGATTTTTCTTGCGTAGAATACAGTTGTAAAACATTGAAATTAATGCAACCAAGTAAGGTAAAGAAGAAATATAAAATTTTATATTTTTTATGGGTTTTTATTAATTTTCCAAAAATGTATGATCCAAACTGAAGCTCTCCAACCACTCTAAAATTTCTTCCTTGACACCACGCTGTTATCCTTCCACTAATCTGATGTTTCACAACAGAATTTCATGCTAAACTTTCTCAAATGAAAGCAATTGAATCGTGCTAAGCAGCGTACTTTTTGAATTAAAGTCAGTTTATGGCAAAAAGGTGGGCAGCAGGTTTCAAAGATATGATTTTTTTAGAAAAAATAAACAAATTAAAAAATATGGGAGTGGTCAGTCAGCGGCTTATTAATTTGCCGTTGAATGCTCTCTAGAAAACTGTTCGAATTTTATAAGTGACTAGCTAGCTAGCTAGACCCGACAAACTTCATCCCGCCCAAAACTTATTTTTTGTTATCACATCCACGTTTTCTTACTAAGCGCTGTTCATGAGTTCAATCGCAGAATTGTTCATTGATTGAATCAAAAATACCTTTAAAATTACCTTTTACTAAAAAAATCCTAGTACTTCTACCAAAACTCTTTATTATAATATCAGATTATTTTCAGGGGGAATGCCAAACCACCGTAGAAGCATTTATTACCTCCATATGCCAAATTTGGTTCCTTTTGCTTGATTAGCTCTTGAGTTATGCAGAAATTAGGGTTTCATTGGTATGGCAGCCCCCCACTTAGAGAAGGGAAGGGGTACCTAACCACCGTAGAAATGTTTCGTGGCCCCTAAAACCTCCACATGTCAAATTTGGCTCGATTTGCTTGATTAGTTCTCGAGTTATACATAAATTCGTGTTTCATTTGTATGGCAGTCTCCCCTTAGAGAGGGGGAAACGTTTCGTGTCGAACCACCATAGAAACGTTTATCGACCTCTAAAACCTCTATATGCCAAGTTTGATTCAATTTGCTTGATTAGTTCTGGAGTTATTCAGACTCCCCCTCTTCACCTGTAGAGAGGGGGAGGAGTGTCAAACCGCCTTAGAGACATTTATTGCCTCCTGAGTTACGCAGAAATATGTGTTTCATTCTTATGACAGCCCCCCCTTAGAGAGGGGGAGGAGTGTCTAGTTACCATAGAAACGTTTCTTGCTTCCTAAAACCTTCGTATGCTAAATTTGACTCCATTTGCTTGATTAGTTCTTGAGTTATGCAGAAATTTATGCTTCATTTGTATGACAGCCCCCCTTTAGAGAGGGGTGAGGAGTGTGTATTCACCATAGAAACATTTATTGCATCCTAAAACTTCCACATGCCAAATTTGGTTTCGTTTGCTGGATTAATTCTCGAGTAATGCAGAAATTTGTGTTTCATTTGTAAGGCAGTCCCCCCTTAGTGAGGGGGGAGTGGTCTGGAACTATCATAAGAACCTTCCCCGGCTCCTACACACCAATTTTCATGTTGATTGGTTTAGTAGTTTCCGAGTCCATAACTATCAGAGAGACAGACAGACAGACTGAAATCCATTTCTATATATATATAGATAAATGTTTTGATAAGGTTTTAAGCGGAGGGAAACTAACTATATAAAACTATTTCGAACGACTTGATAAAATTCCATTCCGTATTCCGTTTGAGTTGTTTTTGCATTTCGTTTGATTTGTTTCTCTTCGATCATTAAATGGGCAAAACGTTCGAAATAGGGAACACGAAATTATAACTCGTACGAAATGATGGTTTCGAACGAAATGCAAATCCGCGGAATGCAGAATAGGGGTGTAAAAAGCAATACAAATACCTTTTCGGGCAAGGTAAGTAAAAAAAATCAATGAGTCGTTAGTTTTCTGATGTAATTTTTGGAAACCATCTAGATACTCAATACAGAATGGTCACTAAGCATAAAAAAAAGATTTGTAACACACTATTAGTATCCTCTGAAAAAAATCCGAACTATTGCGGGAAAGGTTTCGTATTACGCTGACGACTAAAAATGAAACGAGTGTGTAAATGAACCGACATTTTCTGTAACCGTATCGTATCGATCGTATTTCGAAGTGGGCAAAAAACTACACTCGATAAAAAAATAGAAGAGCAAAACACGACATCAAAAATTAGGAATAATTTTTAAAACACTTTAAAACAACTCTGTTATTAAATAATGCATTCGTCAAAGCAACGACTGTACCTTGTATATAATATTTTCAAGTTTTGACCATGGTGCGTGAGCAACAAATTGGAATCGTGATTGGTCCAACTAGAACGTATGTGACAGTGCGTTGTCGTGATGATACAGAACTTTTTTTTCTCCATATTAGTTTCTACATTTCGGCTAATCAGTGGAACAGGGCTTTGTGTGCGAGAGACCGCCCCTTCCGACGGTGGGTCGGCGGTCGACTCGGATCGCGTTATTTTGGCGGCTTGGGCAGTCTCGATTCTTTATCCTCGTTAAATGGGGCCTTTACTCCCATTACACTAGCCCCAGAATTAATTTCGAAACACGAATGCGAAATGTAATTTATAGCAGAAAAAACACCTTTTTCTGTGAGGAATTTATATCTATGTCTTTCCCGCGCCACAATATACTTTTCCTTTTTGTTTCTGTTGCAGTTATTTTCAGGGGCGATTTATTCCGCTCACGGCTCATAATATATGAACAATAAATATGGTAACTGACATGAAAGACATGAAAGTTTTTAATATTAGGTTCAATTTTTGTGTAACATTTTTTAACAGTGCATTCAAAATTTTATTTTCTCTAAATAGTTTAATAATGTTCCAACAACTTTGTCGAACATCATATTTTAACCAGACTTCTGGATTTTGAGTTACGATTTTTGAGAAAAAAGATCAATGATTTTGAATACGCCTTTTTAGAAAAATCTGTCGTAATTTAAATTGGTCATAAAAATTGTAATTTTGGGTACTTTCCATCATAAGAACCAAGTTTCAAAAAAATCGGAGAGGGTCGGGTCAGCGGCCGGCTGTTTTGGGGTGGAATTGCTCAATTGCGATAACTGGTGCATACAGTGTCGGACAAAGCATTAAGACCACTGCTCAGGCAAAAAAACAAATGACGAAACTTTGAGAAAAAAATAATCCAATCCAGTGCTTCAATCCATTTATAATAATTTATTTGCATTGTTCGAAGAAATTTCTAACATCTGTAGTTAAAACAATAGTCATTCATAAAAAATGCATTTTGAGCATACTTAACAACTGAAATGACGTAACAAAATTCAGGATCAGTTCCTCGTTTCGGCTGTTTCGAGTGTTGTGATTTTTGAAGAAAATTGATTGTGATGGTATTTTGCGTTTTTCGGATCCTGGTAAGTATTACATCATGTTAGCAAGAAGTATGTAAGGTTAACGGAGTATGAGTACCCTAAGACATACATCTTTCTTGAGAATGAATGCATGAATGAATCGACCGTCCAGCTACTGTACACAGAGTCAACACGAAGCGGAAGTTGCAAATCATAACGTCCGTCTAATTCATAATTTAAAATTTATTCAAAATATAAATTTTTGAATCATAATCCATTAGGTGTACCAGTAAGTTTCTTCGGTTTTACTACAGATGGCGTAACTTGATTATTATTCCAGTGAATCAAATTTCCAGACATTCGTTGGAAAGCTTCTGTCATTACGCGTCTTTTTCAGTATATGTCAAAAAGTTGAAGCGTAAACAACGTAGTTTTTTGCCACTTCGAATATGTCGAATTTCGTACCAACGAGAGTGTTTTTGCGGGGAATGTTACTTCATTACTCAAATATGAAGAAAAAAGCTGCGGAAAGTCATCCCATTTTAGTGGAAGTTTATGGTGACCAACTGAGCGAACTTGTCAGACACCACGTTGCACGATTAAAAGTGGTAATTTGGACTTGGAAGACGAAGAACGTTCCGGACCGCCAAAATAGTTTAAGGATGAAGAATTGGAGGCTTTACTCGATCAAGATCCGTCACAAACGCAACAAGAACTTACAGATACACTTGGAGTAGCTCAGCATATAAGTAATTTTATGTTTGTTTATGAATGCATAAAATATTTATATGGGTCTGCATCCAAATTAAGATGCAAATTATAGCTATTAGCATATCTTCTGGATTTGAGTAGTTGTATTCATTATAATAAGGAAAGTCCGTTCGGTTTAGAATGCCAAACTCATTCTCAACTCAGCTCACATCTAACAAGTGTCAAGTTTCATGCGAATCGTTTTCGCCAGTCAAATAATTGGTCTCGCAATACTCACCATATGCGATCCACATCGGCCCAGATATTTGATTTTATCCTGCACAATAGACAGCTGCTTCAAATACCAATCCCGGGCCTTCTCCACCGCCGTCAGTCCCTGCAACAGGACGTCCTTCTCCTGCTCGATTTGCTTGAGCCGCTTGAGCATATTGTAATCGATTCCGTTTTGCAAAGTGTGTCTCCTGGGTTCCCGCCGTCTGCTGCTGCCACTGCCGCTTCCACTCTTCTTCAGATACAAACCGGTCGAATGCATGCCAGTAGAGGGCGATGAACTCGTATTCGAGAGGTCAATCTGACCATCGGCGGATCCACGGGCCAGGCGAAGATTACACTTATCGGACTTATCCGTTTCGCTCATGAGCAGCGACATTTGCCAGTTTTGAAGGGCATTGCGGATTTCGGCTTTGTCAATGTTGGTACTGGTTTGGACACGTTCGAGATTTAATGACACACGAGGCGGTTTAGGTGGCCCATAGGCTCCTGGCAGTATAATTGGTGGTGACTCGAGAATGAGATCCAAATCGCTGTCCGGATTAAGCTGTGGCATACTTAAAGTTTTCTGCGCAGGCATTGCGTTGTTTGGACGAACGGTGGCAGTGTTAGCACTATTGCTAGTCCAGGAGGGCTTGGAAATGTCCAAATCCAACAGCGGAGCCGATGGAGGCCGCACAGAGAGCTTCGCTGGAGAGAGGGGTGATTTTTCTGAATCTTTAGCCAGTCGATTGGTTCTACTCAATTCGGTTTGATTGCGAAGCAAGCAGATTTTGAGTCCGCTGCAGAAACGTTCGAACGAAAGCAGCCCAGTAGGGGGCGTAACCTTGCGCAAACTATCAATTACACCCCTCGGCAGACCCTTGGAGCCGTCGTCTTGCCAGCGATCTTCGATATCCGCCAGCTTCACGAAACCAGTTTTCTGGTCGTCCATAATATCGAACAGCGTGCGCATGGCGGACACAAATGGCTTCGGGAGCCCCTCGACTTGGCTCACTCCGGTGCCCTCCTGAAGCGGATGCTGTGGTTGTGCCAGCTGCGGCTGGTGATGATGATGATGATGCAGTCCGCCGGTACCGTTCAGTGTGAGAATGTTTTTCCGATTACGATTTGTTGTCGCCATCGCGCGTTCACTCTTGGTCAAATAACCTATCGCGGAGTATGGCACTAGGATTTAAACATCCACGCACAACCGAATATTATGACCACATTTTTCTAGTGCCTTCACTCGAGAGACTGCTTGTTTACTCGTATTTTCTTGTGACAAGATACTCCAATGAAATACCAGTTTCGAATTGTAACACCATATATCGTAACTTGCACTTATTAGCATAACACAGAATTGATCTATCTTGTATTGGAACTCGAAATACTATCAAACGATAAAACTTTAATTCAATCGATGGGCGTTTTCACTTCGATTAGTCAGCATACGATTTGCAGTTAATGATCACTTCCCAACTGCGGTAGCCTCCCGTTGATCCTGTTTCTTGGCTGTAGCATCCGTGTCAAAAAGCACCCTTTCGATGCTCCAGCGACGTTGTCTCAGGCCCGAACGAATTTGCAAACAATACCAAAACAGCACTGCATAATTGCCCTCTTACCCCGGATTAACAGAGCACAAAAAAGCCCAATTTCGTTAACAATCACTGAACGATTGCAGCTGCTTTCGGTACCACTTTTTCATTCGAAAATTGCTTCTACGACCCCCAGAGTGACACGAATTGTACGTACGACACTCGACGATGCGCGATTGTATAAAAATGGTCATCCGATGGCGTGAAACAACGCAAACCACTTCATTTCGGTTTGAATTGGAAGCAACACTAATTGGGGGGAGGCATACTGACCAACAAACCGGACACGCACTGGCCAAACGAGTTCAATCGCGCCACCAAACGGCGACTGATACCGACCGACTGGTTCACTTTATGCACAAAACTATACTAAACGACAGCTTTTCAATTCCATGTTTTGTGCCAACAGGTATACCTGATTCCGCTAGTTAATGTTGGTGTGCCGGTTAACAAAAAAACTGGAGAGTGAGCAAAGTGGGTACGAGCAGTCTCAGCAAAGCCACACCGACCATATTGTGTTTCCCTCTCTTTTGGTGGGTTTGTTTTGTATAGTTTATGTGTAGACAGACAGTTTGGTTTCCCAACACAGCCAAATCGGTGCTGCAGGTAACTTGATGCTGCAAAACTTAAGTATGAATCCAATTTGTCTTCATGCTGTGTGACAGAGTGCACATAACGGAGAGCCGAATTAGGCACACAGAATTTTGAACACACGATCAATACTCACGAATAGTGTATGACGGCCACAACGTGACTTTCCCTTCGAGTGTGCCAGATCGAGTCTTCGAAATTCGCACCCAAATTCTCAGCTTCATTGACGATGCTGCACGTGTTGATTCTCTCCGTTAAGCTGCTAGCCTTTTCCTCTCATTCGCTGCACCTGGATCACTGCCGAAAGGTGAGCTACACCACAAACAAACAAAACTAAACCATTGACAAACAACGGAACGAAATAACGAACCAGACGAACTGGCAAACTGGTTCCTCTGGCCAGCAACAAACTGACTGGTCGTTTCATCTATACATGTGCAGAGGTGGTATCCAGCGCGGACTGTAGTATCGTGCGTTAATCTGTACAGTGATTGGTCTCAGTAGAATTGAGAAACAAATGCTTTGAATGCGAATTAGAACAGCAGATGTTTTTTTAAACTATGAAAACAATTAAATTGGAAACAATACGAACGACACTGCGTGATGTAAGTTTAATTTTTTTTTCTGTTAACACCGATTCTACATGAATGCAATAATGCTGAAATCCTTATTTGTTCTCAATCAGCAGTTCAGCATACTTTCAACCAAACCGGGAATGTTGGAATTGGTATCTCGGTCCACGAAGATAAACGAGACATTCCACCAATCAACACGAAACTTTGTTAACTTGTTCAGCACTAGGAGCGATGTCATTCTACGGAATTAGTTTTGACATAGGACTACGTATTTCATTTAGGGTGCCAAATCAGACAACAGGTCACGTTTTGACGTGGGACTACGTCTAACCGGAATATATGGAGGGTAAAATGAAAACCTAAACACAGAACATGCAGGAAAAAATGAAAGATTTCGAATGCTTATAGCTCGAACATTTCGTACTGGATAGGAGAGATGTTTGCATCACTTGATAGGGTTACTGAAAGGTATTGAAAAAATTCTCATTTTTTATTTAACACCCGTTAGTGCGTGTCGGAAATCGTGTGTGACGAAAAACACGAACAACAACACACCTGCCTATAACGTGCTGTCGGTGAATCGAACATGCCCCGTACTCGCCAGATCTAGCCCCATGCGACTTTTTGACGTAGGATTACGTCTTTCGGGAACATATTGGGGTACAAATAGAAAATCGAGCACATCGCGAAAATTGTCCAATTTCAAATGCTTATTGCTCAGTCGTTTCATGATGGATTGATGAATTTTTTGCGTCAATCGATTTCGGCACTCCATAACAATTTTCTATATTGAAGTAAATAATATATGTCATGAAACTAACTATCGAACAATTGAAAAATCTCAACCCCTATTGTAACGGAAATACCCACTTCTGAATGGTCGAAATTGACGACACATGCAGCGGGTCCCTAACAGAGACATCAATACCAAGTTGCCTGGGGGAAATCGGCATTGCGAATACATAAAAGTAGGGGGAACTTTTGCTCCCACCGAAATGTGTTCCCTAACAGAGACATCAAAACCAAGCTGCTTGGGGGAAATCGGCACTCCAAATACATGAAAGTAAGGGGAACTTTTTTTCCTACGGAAATGTATTCCCTAACAAAGCCATCAAAACCGAGCTGCCTAGGGGAAATCGACAAATTGCAAATACATGAAAGAGGGGGGAACTTTTGTTCCTACCGAGGAAAGTTTATACGGCGAGAAAAATTGGAAAAGTAAAGAAATATAAAAAAGAAGTTATTGTTCTACATAAAGTATTAGGCAGTCTTCCATGTTTCACAAAAAACACTGCGTCCGGAATAAACATGTCCACGCTGCTGTTCACAGTTTTGTGTTTGAGTACAAACATGATTTTTTCGTACCTATGTTAGAAAATGTGACATGTTTGTATTCGTGGTATGTTTGGACATACGATGTTTAATCCCAATGTTTCACATGATGTTCGAACATGGTGTACAGTTTCTCTTGCGTTTTCACCTCAAGCACCGGCAGTGCGTAGAGTAGAAGAAGCGAATCGGACACCACACCACCACCACTCAACGCGTGGTGTGTTGATATGTTGACATGGGAAAAATGCTTTCCTTTCATGACAATAGATGCTTCGTCTAAAATATTGGGCAAATATTTTTTTTTTTCATACATACATTGATTGAATCTTCCATAATGTGGAAATAACAATAATTGGTTATACATTTAGTTCTAACATAATAAAGTATTACATTTGTTGTTAATTCTTACAGGTAAAATTTCACATGTGTGCTGGAGCACAACACTAACGTTTGACCACGTTCAAATAATTAAGGTTTTTTTCTTCAGACGTGTTACCATAGGTTGACCGAGTCGCCTTGTTAGTGGATTTGGATGATTCTTCACCTTTTCCGCATCTTTCCTCCTCGTTTTATGAAGTTCTTCTTTAACCGTCGCCATCCCTAAGTCTCGATGTATGACACTATTGCGGATGTACCAAGGGGCGCCAGTAATTTGTCTTAGCAGTTTATTTTGTACTCTTTCGATGATTTCGATATTACTTGCTGAAGCTGTTTGCCATAGTTGACAGCCGTAATGCCAAATAGGTTTCAGCATGGATTTGTATAGAAGTAATTTGAACTCTAGTTTCAATTTCGACTTCCTCCCGATTGGCCAATGTATTTGTTTTGCTCGCATCTTCAATTGCGTTTTCTTCGCATCTATGTGTTTCTTCCAGGTTAGACGACGATCTAGATGTACACCAAGATATTTAATTTCATTCGATTGAGGTACTGCAGATCTATTGAACTTAATTTGTGGGCATGTGTTCTTATTAAGCGTGAACGTAACGTGAACACATTTTGTTTCATTTACTTTAATTCTCCATTTTTGAAGCCACTTTTCCACGACCGTTATGTGTTCCTGGAGATCCCGTGAAGCAATCGTTCTGTTTTTGTGACTGCTGAGAATAGCTGTGTCATCTGCGAATGTTGTAGTCATTAAGCTACGCGCGGTCGGGAGATCAGCTGTGTAGATGAGATAGAGGACTGGTCCAAGAACACTGCCCTGAGGAACGCCAGCATAAATTTCTTGCTCTGGTGATAGAGTTTGGTTATACCGAACAAGAAACTTTCTTCCCAGTAGATAAGAACGCATAAATTCATATACTTGTGGTAGCATATTTTTAATTTTATAGAGCAGTCCTTCGTGCCATATTTCTACGCATCTATCGCAACTAACAAAATGTTGTTTTTCATTAGATAAACAATTGAATAACTGTAAAATATTAGGCGTTATCTAAACGCCCTAACTGCATCGTTTTGATTGGCCCGATTTACGGTTTCCCTAACACAGCCATCAAAACCAAGCAGCCTTGGGGAAATCGGCATTGCAAATACATGAAAGTAGGGGGACTTTTGTTCTCATCGAAAAATGTTCCCTAACACAGACTTTAAAACCAAGCAGCGAAATCGGCATTGCAAGCACACGAAAGAGCCTAGAGGCGAGTGAACTGAAAAGTTTAAACCCTCTTAAAGCCAAAAAGAAGAAAAAGAACACACGAAAGTAGGGGGAGCTTTTGTTCCCACCGAAATGTGTTCCCTAATATAGATTTCTAAACCAAGGTGCCTGGAGAAATCGGTATTTCAAATTCATGCAAGTCGGGGGTATTTTTGTCCCGACTGGAATGTGTTTCCCTAACACAGACTTCAAATCCATGAAGCGTGGGGAAATCGGCATTGCGAATTCATACAAATCGGGGGTATTTTTGTTCCGATTGAAATGTGTTTCCCTAACACAGACTTCAAAACCGAGGTTTCTGGGGAAATCGGCTCTGCAAATAAATGCAAACTGCGAGTACTTTTGTCCTCGCTTGCCTTTGTGCAGAGTGGAATATGTCTGTCCTAACATGATCTTCTCAACTTAGGAACCTGGGAAAATCGTGCAGCCACTAGAAGCGAATGAACTTCCCAGTTTCAAGCAAATTCGAGATTCGAGAAGTATGTACACTTTTGGGATGTAAACTTCAGAGGGAAATGTAAAATAAAATAATCGTTTGATAATTTTTTTTTGTCTTTATTGGAAAGATTTTCAGCCTTAGGCTGGTTCATCAAACGTTTGATAATTCTTCCGTACATATATTTTGTTCTAGTCATCATACCAAACGTAAAAGGTCCGTCATTAAATTTACTTGTAACGAAGAACAATCAATCACAATAAATGAATTGACTTTACACGGCATTTGTTCATTTTTTTCACTCACAGAGCAAATATATTGAACTCAATTGAATTTGGAAACTGTTTCATTCAATCAAGAATTAAATCAATACAAACGAATGATTGCTAAGCTAAGGTAGTTCCACGTGAACCTTGCGGTTATATCATAGATATAACCCACTAATTTTTCTTTATGAAATAAAGTTACATTAATAACTATTTTCGCTGCGAACGGATTTTAACGATTTGCATACCAATCGAATCGGAAATTTTCTAAGATTTATTGTTTTATATGCTATACGAGGTATGGCTATTAAATAATGAGACTGCGCGCCTGGAGGACGCCCTGAAGGGGTGGGGGGAAAAACCAATAGTGCGTTCGGAAGCTTGCAGTGTCTGCTATAAACGTACGAAAACACGTTTTTCACTATAGTAGTTTGCGAGCAGCAGTGGTTTGAATGGAACGTGGTGTGTAACGGGTGTTAAATAAAAAATGAGAATTTTTTCGTTCACAAATAAATTTTTTTTTTTTGTTTTTTCGTCGATTTCAGTAGTTTTTATTAACAACATAATGTAATTTCTTCCGATAAATGTCAGTGAATGTTTGAGTAAGGGCCGTGGTCTGCTGTTCGACGCAACTTTGTCGCGATGCTCTCACAAGAACGTTGTACGGCACTTACGTCCATTTTCCGGAAACAATTCCGGATTCTTGTAGTCAGTTGCTTCGTGTCCTTGGCCCTCCAATTGTGTGAGCCAAAGAAATCCTCTATTGGGCGGCACTGGGTCAAGTTTGTTGAGTTACGAACTTTCGGCACGAACGGTATCTTTTTCTCCCCAAGATACGCCAGCGTCTTCTTGGCGTAATGGGAAGACGCATCGTCCGGCCAGAAGACGTACTTCCCATTCCCGTGATGCTCGTTCAGGAACGGCAGCAGGATTTTATCGAGGCACTCTTCTCGATAGATTTGTTGGTTAATTGCCAGACCGCTCGGCTTAAACCAAGGCTTTGAACTTGTATTTCACTTCAGGCGGTGTGGATGACTTGTCGCTGGAGTAGTAATTATCATTTCCTGGAATATGCGTTTTGGACAGCGGAAAATAGCTTTCGTCGTCCAGAACGAGAGACGTCCCGCGGTATTTTTTGGTCATCCACCGACACTGTGATTTAACCGTCTCAATCTGCTCCTCCGTGTACTCCGGCGACCTCGACTTCTTCCTACAGACGATTCCTTCCATCTTGAGGGTCCGATGGATCAATACGTGGGAGTAGCCATATTTCCGACCGGCATCACGCAGGCTGGTTGCGTCCTTGTTGTCAAACAGCTTCTTTAACGATGTCTTCCTCTGCTTCGTCATTATCGTCACCGGACGACCACTTCCGACCTTCCGCTCTACGTTCAGGGAACCCAGGATACGATATACCGTACTGACAGGTACATTTTCTTCCTTAAAATGTGCTACCGTGAACTTTTTTCCTTGCTGGAAATGCGTTTCGTAGAACCGTACAATGCGTTCGTGGAGCACGTGCTGTTTCGACGCAATCTTTGCTTTAACTAAAAACTAGCAAAACCAAACACGCCTTCTGTTTCTAGGGAGCCCAAAGAGCAATTTTCTTGGAGAAAGAAAATTTTACGCTCTTTATTTGAGTTACTGAAAGGTATTGAAAAAATTCTCATTTTTTATTTAACACCCGTTAGTGCGTGTCGGAAATCGTGTGTGACGAAAAACACGAACAACAACACACCTGCCTATAACGTGCTGTCGGTGAATCGAACATGCCCCGTACTCGCCAGATCTAGCCCCATGCGACTTTTTGACGTAGGATTACGTCTTTCGGGAACATATTGGGGTACAAATAGAAAATCGAGCACATCGCGAAAATTGTCCAATTTCAAATGCTTATTGCTCAGTCGTTTCATGATGGATTGATGAATTTTTTGCGTCAATCGATTTCGGCACTCCATAACAATTTTCTATATTGAAGTAAATAATATATGTCATGAAACTAACTATCGAACAATTGAAAAATCTCAACCCCTATTGTAACGGAAATACCCACTTCTGAATGGTCGAAATTGACGACACATGCAGCGGGTCCCTAACAGAGACATCAATACCAAGTTGCCTGGGGGAAATCGGCATTGCGAATACATAAAAGTAGGGGGAACTTTTGCTCCCACCGAAATGTGTTCCCTAACAGAGACATCAAAACCAAGCTGCTTGGGGGAAATCGGCACTCCAAATACATGAAAGTAAGGGGAACTTTTTTTCCTACGGAAATGTATTCCCTAACAAAGCCATCAAAACCGAGCTGCCTAGGGGAAATCGACAAATTGCAAATACATGAAAGAGGGGGGAACTTTTGTTCCTACCGAGGAAAGTTTATACGGCGAGAAAAATTGGAAAAGTAAAGAAATATAAAAAAGAAGTTATTGTTCTACATAAAGTATTAGGCAGTCTTCCATGTTTCACAAAAAACACTGCGTCCGGAATAAACATGTCCACGCTGCTGTTCACAGTTTTGTGTTTGAGTACAAACATGATTTTTTCGTACCTATGTTAGAAAATGTGACATGTTTGTATTCGTGGTATGTTTGGACATACGATGTTTAATCCCAATGTTTCACATGATGTTCGAACATGGTGTACAGTTTCTCTTGCGTTTTCACCTCAAGCACCGGCAGTGCGTAGAGTAGAAGAAGCGAATCGGACACCACACCACCACCACTCAACGCGTGGTGTGTTGATATGTTGACATGGGAAAAATGCTTTCCTTTCATGACAATAGATGCTTCGTCTAAAATATTGGGCAAATATTTTTTTTTTTCATACATACATTGATTGAATCTTCCATAATGTGGAAATAACAATAATTGGTTATACATTTAGTTCTAACATAATAAAGTATTACATTTGTTGTTAATTCTTACAGGTAAAATTTCACATGTGTGCTGGAGCACAACACTAACGTTTGACCACGTTCAAATAATTAAGGTTTTTTTCTTCAGACGTGTTACCATAGGTTGACCGAGTCGCCTTGTTAGTGGATTTGGATGATTCTTCACCTTTTCCGCATCTTTCCTCCTCGTTTTATGAAGTTCTTCTTTAACCGTCGCCATCCCTAAGTCTCGATGTATGACACTATTGCGGATGTACCAAGGGGCGCCAGTAATTTGTCTTAGCAGTTTATTTTGTACTCTTTCGATGATTTCGATATTACTTGCTGAAGCTGTTTGCCATAGTTGACAGCCGTAATGCCAAATAGGTTTCAGCATGGATTTGTATAGAAGTAATTTGAACTCTAGTTTCAATTTCGACTTCCTCCCGATTGGCCAATGTATTTGTTTTGCTCGCATCTTCAATTGCGTTTTCTTCGCATCTATGTGTTTCTTCCAGGTTAGACGACGATCTAGATGTACACCAAGATATTTAATTTCATTCGATTGAGGTACTGCAGATCTATTGAACTTAATTTGTGGGCATGTGTTCTTATTAAGCGTGAACGTAACGTGAACACATTTTGTTTCATTTACTTTAATTCTCCATTTTTGAAGCCACTTTTCCACGACCGTTATGTGTTCCTGGAGATCCCGTGAAGCAATCGTTCTGTTTTTGTGACTGCTGAGAATAGCTGTGTCATCTGCGAATGTTGTAGTCATTAAGCTACGCGCGGTCGGGAGATCAGCTGTGTAGATGAGATAGAGGACTGGTCCAAGAACACTGCCCTGAGGAACGCCAGCATAAATTTCTTGCTCTGGTGATAGAGTTTGGTTATACCGAACAAGAAACTTTCTTCCCAGTAGATAAGAACGCATAAATTCATATACTTGTGGTAGCATATTTTTAATTTTATAGAGCAGTCCTTCGTGCCATACTTTATCGAAAGCTTGAGCTACATCAAGAAAAAGCGCTGAGCAGTATCCGCGGCCTTCATATACTTTACGAATTTCTTCTATCAATCGGTGCACTTGTTCAATAGTGCCATGTTTTGCTCGGAATCCGAATTGATGATTCGGGATTAATCTTTCAATCTCGGGCGATGATTTTATCAGGATAATTTTTTCGAACACTTTTGAGAAGATTGGAAGGATGCTGATAGGTCTATAAGATTCCACTTTCTGTGCGTCTTTCCCTGGCTTAGGAATCATAATGATGGTCGAAATTTTCCATGCTTGGGGGAAATATCCTTTATGGGTCATTGCGTTGAAAATTCTCGTGAGATGTTTAATTGCTAGGTCAGGTAGTTCCTTGATCATATATCCGTTGATGTGGTCGATACCGGGTGACTTTTTCACATTGATATGTTTATTGATAACATGTCTCACCAGCCGATGTTTGATTTTCATTTTGTTTTGGTTTATAGCACCAGAAAATTCGAGCGTTTCTTGATTAGGTCCGGATGGATTCGGAGTGAAAACTTTTTGAAGATGGTTTGCAAAAGTGGCTGCTTTTTCATCGTCATTTGTGGCCCAATTACCAGAGGGCATTCTAAACGGCGGGACCTGTAACTGAGGTCGTTTTAGATTCTTAGTTGCCTTCCATAGTGAGTAATTATTATTTTGATTTGGCGATAATTCAGTTAAGTAATGATGGAATTTTTCATCTTTCTCGTCTTGTAATAGCTTTCTTAATTTACGTTGTGCCACATTGAATTGGTTTCTGGCGATCGTTTGTTTTGCCAGATACGTCTTAGTCGTTGCTTTTCTGCAACTGCTGCTTTTATGTGGGAGGCAGTAATAATTTTTGTGTGTTTCTGAGGCTTCATAGGTGGGGTAGCTATCTTCGCAGCGTTCTTCATGAGTACACTGAGCTGGTTAACTGCTTCCTCGATATGATGTTCGTTATCCAGAGGTAGATCGAGAATGTTAGAGGAGATATAAAGGGTGTGTCACATCAAATTGCATCACGGAAAAAACGCTGTAGAAATTCGCCCAGTAGACCGATCCTTTTGAAAATTTTAGACAGTAAAATAAAAACTATTAAACAACTTTTGGCATTTTCTTATTATTCATACTTCGAGCCCAAGCCCGTATGCTCGCACCTTCCTCTTTACCCCGTCCATAAGGTTCTGTACAACGTCAGGTTGTAGTTTTTTTTTTAACAGAAATCCATTTTCTCTTGAAGTCCGCCTCCGATTTGACAACTTCTGGGTTCTTCCGGAGGGCCTGCTTCATAATTGCCCAATATTTCTCTATTGGGCGAAGCTCCGACGCGTTGGGCGGGTTCATTTCCTTTGGCACGAAGGTGACCCCGTTGGCTTCGTACCACTCCAACACGTCCTTTGAATAGTAGCACGAAGCGAGATCCGGCCAGAAGATGGTCGGGCCCTCGTGCTGCTTCAATAGTGGTAGTAAGCGCTTCTGTAGGCACTCCTTTAGGTAAACCCGCCCGTTTACCGTGCCGGTCATCACGAAGGGGGCGCTCCACTTTCCGCAAGAGCAGATCGCTTGCCACACCATGTACTTTTTGGCAAACTTGGATAGTTTCTGCTTGCGAATCTCCTCCGGAACGCTGAATTTGTCCTCTGCGGAGAAGAACAACAGGCCCGGCAGCTGACGAAAGTCCGCTTTGACGTAGGTTTCGTCGTCCATTACCAGGCAATGCGGCTTCGTCAGCATTTCGGTGTACAGCTTCCGGGCTCGCGTCTTCCCCACCATGTTTTGCCTTTCGTCGCGGTTAGGAGCCTTCTGAACCTTGTATGTACGCAGGCCCTCCCGCTGCTTGGTCCGCTGGACGAATGAACTTGACAAATTCAGCTTATTGGCGACATCCCGAACCGAACTTCTCGGATCACGTCTAAACTGCTTAACTACGCGCTCGTGATCTATTTCACTGACGGAGCATCCATTTTTGCCGTTCTTCACCTTCCGGTCGATGGTTAGGTTCTCGAAGTATCGTTTTAGTATCTGCTGACCGTGGATTGGATGATTCCCAGCATCTTACCGATGTCCCGATGTGACAACTCCGGATTCTCGAAATGAGTGCACAGGATTAATTCACGACGCTCTTTTTCGTTCGACGACATTTTTCCAAATTTACGAAAAATTGACAATGAAGCATGGCCAACGTGATCTATACACTCTTTATCTGATTATAAGCGAAAGCTGAAGATATAATTCCTAAAAATTAAATTTCTACAGCGTTTTTTCCGTGATGCAATTTGATGTGACACACCCTTTATGTCTTATATTTTGTCCAATTCGTTGAAAAGTAAGTGAGATTAGATGACGTCTGCTTCACTTCCTTTTCTATGAAGTATTCCAGGAGTATTGGTGAGTGATCAGATGATAAATCCAGAAGGAGCTTCGATCGAATTCGTTTACTATTAATATTTTTTGTGACAGCGAAATCTAGCAGGTCCGGAAGTCGTGCGAGGTCCTCTGGCCAGTGTGTCGGTTCACCGCATGATGCAATGTCGTAGCCAGAGTCAGTGATAACGTTGTATAATACGCGTCCACGAGTGGTAATCAGCCTTGATCCCCAAAAGGTGTGTTTTGCGTTAAAGTCACCAGCGACGATAAATCGGTGCCCTTGGAGTGAAAAGAAGTCTTTCAGTTCCTCTTCCGAAGGGTGGTGGTTCTGTGAAGAGTAGAGTGCTGTAAGTACTATTTTCTCAGATTTATTCTCGATGCACACAGCCGCTGCTTGGATGTTTAGAGTAATGGTAATGGTAATGAATTAGAGAGACTTTAAACTCTGAGAGTTCATTCGTCTCTAAAATGTTTAGAGTACTGTGACGGTGCCATAAATAGTGTGGAATATCTCGTTTGATGAGGACCGCAGTCCCACCTCTTGCTGACCCGTGCGGGTGATCTGTACCATAGAAATCATATCCCGTAACTCTGATGTTGTAGTAATCCGTCAGATGAGTTTCATTGATAAGAAAAACGTCAATGTCGTGTTGGTTCGAGAATAGTTTAATTTCATTCAAATGGTTATGTATCCCGTTTGCATTCCAATAGCAGATTTTCAAAAAATTTATTTTGAACATTGCAACTTTTGGATGAGAAGTTGCTGACTGCACAACATTTCTTGCATCATTGTTTGCATTGATGTCATGAGTTGCATAATTGAACCCATAAATACTTGTAATTGGTCCGCGGGAGGAATTATTGGTGTTGAAGGTTGGGAGAGTAGAGCATCCCTATACGATGTGCTAGGTGTAGGCGTGAAACCAGGAGGTTGGGGTTACGGGTGTGTGGCTGAATTTACCGTTGGTTGCAGGGTTGGCTGATAGTTTGTAGGCCTGCTAGTTGCAGCTTTTTGTCGAGATTCTTGCGGTTTTTTCTTTAATGTTGTATATACAGAGCACCCCCTGTAGTTTGCAGTGTGGTTGCCACCGCAGTTGCTGCATTTTTTTGCTTTTGTTGCTGTTCTTGAGACTGGGCATTTTTTGTCTCATGAATGCCACTGCAGACTACACAGACTGCTGGAAGGTTGCAATAACCTTTGGTATGCCCGTATTCTTGGCAGTGCGTCACTACACGATTTAAAAGTCTGGTGACTTTATAAATTGGATGCACTTCACCCAGTTTCAATTTCCTCGTTGATGGCTCTAGTTCTACTCTATAGAGTGGCTGTGGTTTTTTTAGTCGGTTCAACATATTAGTAACCGAAGCCACTTCAAAACATTTATCGGTTAGAACGTCTTTTATATCATCGGGTGAAACACCCTGTTCTATGCCTTTCAGCACCACAGTTAGACCTTTCCAAGCTTTTAAGCGGTAGGTGTAATAGAGAGTTTTTTCCTTCTCTAACGCGTTCACAATTTTGCGATAATCGTCAATCGTATTGCACTGCACTTTTAGTTCACTAATGTTTCCGCGTTGCACATTGCGGCACAGAAAATTGTTGCTACCGATAGCTTTTTTAACTAGGTCAATCGCGTTTCTAGTTACCACCTGACGCAGGTAAATCGGTGCGGGCTTTGATTCTACAGTTTTTTGCTGTGCACTTTCGTCGTTCACCGGAGCAAGGGCATCGAACCTATTGCTCAGAGGGATAACTGTGTTGGCTGTAGTGTTTGTTTTTTTGGCTGCGTTGCCGGTGTTTGCACTATTGGGACTCATTTTTCTTTTAAAATAGCGATCTATCCCCTTTTTTATCGTCTGTTGGTTTCTTCACATTTATAATGAAATTACTATTTTCCGGCGATTTGTTCAAAGCGGGCTCACTTTCAGCGCGGGTTAACGAGTTCTCTACCGCATCACTTTTTTTCGTCGGCGTTCTGGAAAGGCCAGATTTTACAAACGGATTGACTTGTTCTCCGTTCATTTCACTACGAGGATACTTCGTCCTTCTCACTCTCTACTAACACTCTTGAAGGAGCGCCAGAAGCGAGCGCAGAATAAAGTGCGAACGCGTACACTATCGCAACGAACGAACTTGCCACGGGCTTGAGGGGTGAAAGAAAGACTGGACTGCTCAGCTCAATAGCCAAGCAGCGAATAAAAAACAGGAAGTAGTTTATATCTGTGGTATAACCGCAAGGGTGACGTAGGACTATCGTTGATTCAGTGATCATTTGTTTTTAGTTGCATCTGAATCAATTCTGAACGAATGAATAAATGAATATTTGGGGAACTTCGAAAACAAGAGCGTTACGTTGAAGGCACAATATTTAGCAAAAAAAGCAATCACACGAAAGTTGTATAATGCATAATACATTGTTTGTATTGTGATATGATTTGTATTACATTTCCAATAGACAAAATATCTGTTGCATCAAATTAGTCTACATTATTTTTGCGTTCGCTCATCCTTTCTCAGAACACCCATTTCTCTTTTGAGAAATTGTTGGGTAAACATCCCGAAAGACGTGGTCTTACGTTGATCGCACTAGAAAACATCAAAATAAACTCTTTCGCTTGAATGTTTTTTTTTTTTTCAATTCCCAGGGGAACTGGCAGATTATTTTTCAACAACGATAACGTCCTTCCAGACTCGAAGCCCACCAGTGGTTAATGCTAACTCGATAACCACCAGTTCATTGCACTTGATTTAAAAATCACAAAAGCAAATGTATTTGGTCGCAGTGTTATATGGTTAGAAAACATAAGGTCAGGTCAGGTCAGGTCAGGTCAGGTCAGGTCAGGTCAGGCCAGGTCAGGTCAGGTCAGGTCAGGTCAGGTCAGGTCTGGTCAGGTCAGGTCAGGTCAGGTCAGGTCAGGTCAGGTCAGGTCAGGTCAGGTCAGGTCAGGTCAGGTCAGGTAATAAGCGCACCAGCGCTTTCATGATGAACGAAGTCAGCTTCACCAGAACAGCGACAACATGCTCCAATCGCTGTTCAATTATAACTGAGTGGATTTCCGAGCGGCGCTCGCTTATATACCGATTGGTGATTTCAATAGCCTGTTTTGAAAGCAATTTTAAGGCAATTGAAACAAGTTTTTGGATAAAAAAGTAACAAGTATATACCGCGTAGACATTTTATCTTTCGAATGAAGTGTTTATCATACCATTTCGGTCAGTTGTTTAAGAGCTATTGACGCTCAAAATCTCGGTCTCCGGCGTAACGCTTTCGTTTTCGAAACTTTGATTTTACACCCCGGTATAGAAATGAAAGACGTAGTCCTACGTAAAAATAAACCTCTTTTTCTGTTCTGAACAAAATAAACATCGATTGATATGAAAGTTTTTCACATTTGATATATTATTTAGTGCACGCATCAATTTATATATTGAATTCATGTAACATTCGCTATTATTAGCTATTTGAACAAGTACTTGAAATTGAATTATTCAGCAGTGACATGTTAGGCGTGACGCTAACCATTCGACCACGGGAGCAACAATTTTTTTCTGGATCTGAGAATACAAATGGCCAATACTGCTTGTTCGTGACGATCGCGACCCGAGCTATAAAACGAGCGGAGAAGAGGAAAAGAAAGGATGATGCAATCGCATGCACACATAGCATATGTAGTGCAGTGTAAGTGTAGCTTTTAGTTTTTTCCTTCATTCAGTTTGTGATAACATCGAGAAATTAATGGTGTGTTTTAGCCGCTGAAATTTCTCTGCTGGTTCTGCTGTGTGCCGCTGAAGGTTGCATCTAAAACTAATTTTTTGGTATCTATTTTTTTGGTCAACATTTGTACGACGTCGCCCGCTATGCAGTCGGCTCCCCAGACTTTAATTGCCAACATGCACGCAAAAAAATAGAAAGCTTCTTTCTATTCAGAGAGTGTTTTCTTTGAACGAAACCAAGGATTATTTAATCAGACTTGCAAAATGTGCATGAACGATCTATAAACTTTTACTTAGTCGCGGCAATACATACACACACTCTTTACAGATACACGGGCCGAAGGTTGTGCAGTCCACTGATGATTCAACAAGAGCCAAAGGTTGTACCACTCATGACAACTCTACACGAGCTGATGATTGCGCCGGCTAGTGATCATTCTATCCTGGATTCCTCGAATCGAAAAAGACGCACCACGCTAGATATGGGGTGCAGACTAAGGGGTCATTGCTGATTAACGGTCAGCTGCATCCCAATAGGAAGTATCCCATGTCGGGCACACGTACAGAGCACTGAAGACTGCAACATCCCAATTATGAGAACACTTGTAATACTAACCTCGAGCCAACCGCGAGTAATCGGTTACATATCACTAACATAGTTGTAAGCAAACATTGTCAAAATATTGAACTCCCGGCCCCGTTAGGCTGACGCCATTTGAGCCTTAATAAAAATATATATTTTGGTGCATGAACTCATAGCCTCTTAGTTCGTGCAATTTTTGAAATGTGAACTAAATTTCAAGTTCGTTTCTGTGAAAAAATATTCTAAGAAGAAATGTTTTGGGATGAATAATTTCTTTCCGTGTATGAAAAGAAACGAAACGAAAGCAATGAATACTGCGACATCGGGTGGTATGTTTGTACATCTTCTTCTTCTTTAATGGCGTTAACGTTCCCTGTGGAACTTTTGCCGTCTCAACGTGTTCATTAACTAGCGTCATTCATTAATACTTGGTTGAGATTTCGATGCCGAATAACACGCCTTAAATGTACTCTGTAGTGGCAAGCTCTAGAATACGCGTGACCACAGGGCAAGCCGGAAGAATTTTCTTTGACGAAAAATCCCCCGGCCAGAACGGGAATCGAACCCGAACACCCGGCATGATAGTGTGGGACGCTAACCACTCGGCCACGGGTGCACATGTTTGTACATGATGTTCTTGAATTATAAACATCGTGTTTGTTTTCAAATGTTTATGTTTGTGCATCATTGTTCGTGTTTGGGATAGACATTCAACACTAGCGAAAATCATGTTCGAATTCAAACAAGAACATGGAATTTTCACACCGCGTGGACATGTGTAACTGTTTTTCGGAAGACTGGTATTAGGTGTCCAATTAAAATTCGCATTGGGTTGAATGAACACTCTGAAAGTAAAAATTATGAAAGAAAATTACCTTTTTCATTTCATATATGTTTTCTCTATTTTAAGTAACATGTTTTTAGTGATGAGATAAATTGAAAATTGTGTTCGGTATTGGTAATTGTCTTACATTACATTACATTACATTACAATTACATTGGTGAGTTTTTCTTTTCTTTATTTCATCCATACATAACACAGGAGGCATCTGGTCTAGGATCACAGAGGTCGGTTTTTATCATATCTCGTTCCACTTCGGCATCTTTCATCTGGTACGCACCATTCAACGACTGTTTACCATCCTTAACGATGTACTTCTTCAAACATATCCAAAATCAACAGATAGCATAACGGAATCCTACGTCAACTATGCGGTCGTGTCTCGGACACAACCCTCCTGTGACTTCTTTTTATCACTACGTTCGCTTCATCGAACTTGCACAAGTAACCTCACTTTGTCTAAAGCAAGGGGCATCACCGGCGAGCTTTTTGTATGTGCGCAAGGAATCATTGATATTCTTCAAATCACACATACTCGGAAATGAAAATCACGTTACTATCATCAATCTTGATAAAATACCAGCTGAAGAGTACGTGTGTATATCCAATGCGAATGTTGTTGAAGAAATTGTTGGCGACTGCACAGCGACGCAAGAAATTATGATTCGGAGATGAAACAATAATATAGAGGTCATCATCAACACACATCATTCATACGATGCTTTCTATCTTCTTCTTCGATGGTACCAACGTTCCTAACGTTTGCCGTCTCAACATAGTGAGAAGCTTTACAGTACGTGTGACCACAGTGCAAGTCACAAGGAATCTGACAGATTTTCACTGGCCGTTATGAAGGGACATCACGGATATTGCCCAAACTTTAAAAAACGAGATCCCGCCACAGACACTTAATTCATTATGAACATCATTACGACTTTTATGCAACGGTAGAAGGTGGTGTCCGGATGGGAGGTTCTTTTGCATCCGCCGTATAGTCCGGACCTTGCACCAAGTGACTACCACCTGTTGAAAATTGGCTATCCGAGTTTTTTGCCAATAAGGAAACGAGCTTCTATAACAGGGGTATTATGAAGTTGGCATCTCGTTGGGAACAAGTCATCGAACAAAACGGCGCATATTTGACTTAAAACAGATGATTGTAACTAATTTTATGAACAAATGAAAATTCAAAAAAAAATACCGCAGGACTTTTTTGACAGCCTAATAATAAATTCATTATCAAAATTGCACTTCGTGCCACAGAATGTATGTACCAAAATTGTCAAAAATAAACTTAATAATACGTTATAAAACTGCATTCTTTCACTTTTCATTATTCTGAAAAGGATTTTATTCAACACCACTATTTCTCAAATTGTGCACCCGTGGCCGAGTGGTTAGCGTCATAACTAACATGCCGGGTGTTCGGGTTCGATTCCCGTTCTGGTCGGGGGAATTTTTCGTCAAAAAATTTCCTCCGACTTGCACTGTGATCACGCATATTCTTAACTAAGTACTAACTAAGTACTAATAAAAATGACGCGAGTAATACTACGTTGAGACGGCGAAGTTCCTCTAGGAACGTTAGTGCCATTGAAGAAGAAGAAGAATTTCTCAAATTGCACTACCCACGAAAAATACATTTTGAATGGGAAGGAACGTACGAGACAAAAATGATCTTCATATAACACTGATCAGAAATAAATATACAAATATGTACTTCCCAATAATAAAATTTCGGTATTATTCGATTATATCCTTCTTTCGTGCATGTGTCGCATTCGGGTAGATGTTACATTCGGATAATTGTTGCATTCGGGTAGATGTCGCATTCTAGTAAATGTCGCATTCGGGTAAGTGTCAGTTCGGGTAGATGTTACATTCGGGTAGCTGTCGCATTCGGGTATTTGTTACATTCGGGTGAGTGGGTTTCGAGTAAATGTGACACAATCAAGGTAGAGAGCGAACGACTGCGATTCGCTCGACAGAATCAACAGAGGTGATATAAAAAAGAATACATTCACTTGCGAGACGCCATCATGCATTGTCATGACCAGTGTTGCCTCATTTTAATCCGTACCAGAAGGGTTACAAATCTTTCTCATCTGTACTTTTTTCTTCCAGAAATCTGTACCATCGAAAATATTCGTTATATTTAGAGAAAAATCTATTTTATTAGCATGAAAAAAAATTACTCATTTATCTACTACAAACACGACATTTACATTTACAAGTCATTCGTGTGTTTGATGATGCTTATACATGGTTTTTCAGAATCTAGATTGCTAGATTGCGATACTGCGGCGTAAAAGTCGTCTTGTACCTTGATGTTGCATTGTTCAAATGTAAGAAATTTCACACGCGGGAAAAATCTGTATCATTCTGTACTTTTTGGCGAGATTCTGTACTCTGTACCGTACAGAATCTGTACCAAAAATAACGAAAAAATCTATACCTTTCCAGATAAATCTGTACGTGTGGCAACACTGGTCATGACAGGCACAGCACGTGTATTCGAACAAAAAATGAAGTCTTTAATAAACTCCATTACCACATTACACGTCACAGACGATGCTGGATGTATAAGATTGAATGGCAAAAGTCAAGATTACCTCATACGCACATTTCTGCTTCGGTTAGTCGACAAAATATGTTCTGAGATAGCGATTATTTTCTCTGAAATCATAGATCCGTCTACTGATCACCAACTCTACTATGTTCTGAAATCCGATCCAGTCAAAATTACACAAACGGATCGTAATATTGCATTCTGTAATCCGTTCTGCTCAAATCCAAATGGATTGTGCAAATGGTGAAACCTTGTCACACAATTCGACATAGACTACATGAGCATCATGATTCTTTTCTGTGAAGGGAAAATGATAATGAATTTTCGGGTGAAATGAGCACGCTTTTAAAACAAAAATTATAAATGAAAATGGACCCTAATGTGTGTTCTGTGTTGCAGAGTAACATATTCTCTGAAAGTGGGAAATCTGAAAATCTTGAACAAAATTGTCTTTTATAATGGTTTTTTTTTTGGCAGACTTATCTCACTTCTTAACTAGACGAACCTAGCCAGAATACTACCCAGCCCCGGGCTTCTGAATGCCGAAGGGGGACTAGGCTCTGCGGAATGCATGTATCTGCATGCTCGTGCTGTTTCAGTCCTGACCTAGGAATTGTCGGACAATCGCGCAGGTGCTACGGATGACCGACTTTCGGATGCCGGCCAATTCCTTCTCCATGTTCAACACCCTAAGCGCTTCCAGAACAGTCTTCGAGACAGTTCCAGTTCCAGAGAGAACGACTGGAACAATTCTTGGGACCTCCCTTAGTCCCCACAATTCTTTGAGTTCCACGGCCAATGGTCGGTACTTGCAAATTTTGCGACCGTGGGTCTCCTCCAGGTTTGGTTCAGGGGAATAGCGACATCGATTATATCTGGGCGGTTGTAGTTGATCGAGAGGACGGTCAGAACAGTGCGATCCCAGTACAGCTTGAAACGGTCATTTTCCAGGACAGGTGCCGGTAGTTTGGTACGTTGTCTTCCAGTAGAGCACATTACAGTGCCAGTTGTCGATGAACAATATGGGCCACGTTGTTGTGGCGCTCGGTGTAGGCTGCTATCCTGTCCTTGATGGATATCATGTCGGCTTCAACTACTGAAGAGAGTTTACCACGCATTCGCCACAGATTAGACAGATTAGGTGGTGCATTCCGGCCTCTTTGAATGCTTTCCTCGTCCTCCTCTCAAGGTCTCCTAGGTCAGTTTTGCTCCATTTGACTACACCAAAACTGAAGGTCAGCAGGGGAACCGGGAATGTGTTGATCGCGCGTACCTTGTTCCCCGCGTTGAGGACAGTCTTCAGGACATAGTTCACTCGACTATAGAACTTGTCTCGCAGCTCCGTCTTCGCCACGAACCATGTCTCTTATAAACTCGCCGTCATAGACCTCGTAACCTCCGGATTCAGTAAGTTGTCCTTTCAGCAGATGGACACTGTAGCACTTGTCAAGGCCGAACTCCATGCAGATGTCCCTGCTTATTTCTTCGACAACCCGGATAGCTACACCTAGACACTGACGTGAATCACGGTAGTCCTTGAGATCGTCCATGTAGAAGGTATGGGTCACTTCTTCGTGGGCGCCGTCGCCGTACCTTACGTTATAGCCATGACCATTTCTATTGAGTGCCAGATCGTCTCCACACGATTTTATTTGATGGATAATGTTTTGGCGGAAATGCAACGAGTTTTATAGAAAGATAGTTCAGTTAGGTCAGGACTATGTCTTTTAAGTATTTCAAAAACTTCGAGTAATAATTTCCATTCAAATTTTAACAATTTTAAATTGTTCTCGAATCTGATAATCTGATAGAAATTATTTTTCAACAACATCAAACACACTTCCGTTCAAATCGTTTCATTCGTTCTATTATATCGCTCACATTCGATCGATTTTATAGATCGTTTAAACATTTAACACATTGAGCCCCTAGTCGGTCCCTAGGGACTGACGTTGAGCTTTTCGTTAGAAAATCTCAAATCACTAGGAAAAAAAACCTTTTTTTATCAAAAAAATAAAGAAAGTAAAATATCTCAAAAACAATTTTTTTTAAATTAACACATTTTTTACAAAAAAAAATTAATTTAAAAAAAATCAAAAAATTATGTGTTCACGCACATCATATGTCGC